>NW_010549986.1:42828-98851 GCF_000687285.1 Phaethon lepturus | reverse complement strand
GGCGTTTCCCCGCCGCGCCGGCAGGGAGCGCTCATACCGGCGGGACTGAGGTATTGAGGCGGGGTTTGCCGCTCGGCGTTCTCCTGTCAGCTTGCGGGGGCGGGTATCTTCTTGTTGATAACGCAATATAACACTGCCCGAGAGGAGAAAAAAAAGTTTCTTTTTTTTTTTGTTTGTTTTTTTAAAGAGGGGCTGGTGCTCTGAGCACCTGCTTATGGCTGGTACGCTCCTCCTTGCGTCCAGGTCCCTTTCCTTTTACTTGTGCCAGACTAACGTGCGAGGTGACTCGTTTCCTTCTGCTTGTGGTTCTTTATGTAATGGCGGATTTGTGTTTTCGCCCTCGTAGCTCACCTGGGATAATGCAACTGGCTGGCCTTCCACGTGTGTCTCCTGAGCCCTGCCACGTCTCCGCGGCCCTGGCCCTGGGGCTAGGCTGGGCTGGGCTCTCCCCGCAGCAGTAGTACCTGTGAGGGGAGGAGAGACGCCATTAAGCATTTGCAGGTAGGGGAGGGTTAACTTTGCTCTTTGTCATGATGTGTGGAGGGATAATTGTTTTCCTTATCTGTTGGCAGTTCTCCCCCCCTCCAACCCTTAATAAACTTCACAGCAGGGTGCTAGTAAAGGAAATGGCTATTACTAAAACATGTTTCTGTTGTAGAATAAAACAAGTTCATGATTTTGTTTTTATCAGAGCCCAACATCCCTTAAGGGAGTGGGATAGGTTTAAAGTAGCCATTAAAATTATTGCTGAGAAATGAAATTTGATTAAAAAAGCCGCATCCCCATGGCTTTACAAAAGCATTCAAGTAAAATAGTGCTGTTTCAGGCCGTTATTTGAGCTCCATGCGCTGCTTTATTGAAGATAGCTACTTAAAATGTTACAGATATGAAATGGAAAACTGTCTAACCTTTTATTATTTGATATTTGAACAACAAATACAGTCCACTACAAGGTAGAAGACTTGCTTGTCCCATTAGTAAATGCTTACTATTTCTGTAACACAAATGGGAGTGACTCTCACGCAGTAGTACTTGTTACTTTTTTTTTTTTAATTCACAGTGTGCGGCTTAGAAACTTGAGAAACATTCATTGTTTTCTCACTGTTCGCAAGGGCATCCTCGTCCTTGCTGATGTATGATGTTAGGTGTCATTAGGCTCCAGCATAGAAAATGTTGGTATTTCATGCCTGGTTTTAAGATTCACTTCTGCAGAAATATGTGAAGGAACAAAGCAAATATGAACAGTGATTGTCTCTTTGGTCCAGTAGTCATTTCTATCCTCAGAAAGACAGTCTTTGCTAGCCAATAACATGGAAAGATGAAGAACTCGTGGGTGTAAAATAGCTTAATGTGTTTTAATGTGTCTTCCACCATTATTAATACTGCTGAAACAATTGTTTTGCTGAAAGTGCCTAAATCTTCTTTGTCCCGAGTTACTGTTATTTATGCAGTTCTCCTGTGTGTGTTGATACAGTCATGCTCATACATACATCCTGAATTCCAGGTAGGCAATCCGTGTTGGAGGTTTTTGCCCTAAGTTTTAGTCACGTATGCAGAACTGTCCTCCTGAAGTGCTGCAGAATGAAAACCCTGTGAAATTTCTTTAAAAATACAATAGTGTGAAATGGAAACTTCTGGGACAGTACTATTCCTTCTGGTGATTAGAATTAGGCAGAGGAAAGCGTGTGTGTGTTTTCTTTATTTTTTCTGTTTGTTTTGAAGTGGGACCACAAGTGTGAAGTGACAGACCTGTCTTCCAGAAACTCTCTCCTAAAGCCCATGTGTAAAGCTGTGGTAAATGTGCTGAAGGCTGCTGCTCTATGGCCCCATAAAGTCAGGACTGAATAAGCAACTTTTTGATGACTGATGCTAAGTCCATAGTTAGCAGAGGTAGTAATAGTGCCTGTAAGGGAACTGAAATACTAAGGCAATCCTTGCCTATAAATAAAAACTTACTGGCAGCCTGCCAGAGGAAGGTCTGTGGTGGCCCTCAACCCTCATGAAGATGGTATTAGTATAGTAACAAGTAGTAGCACAAGCTAAACAGGTGCTAGAAGACTATCTCCTGTGTCATTTCCATTCTGCCAAAATGGATTATACATAGTGTGATACAAACATTTTATTTTATTCTGTTGCATAAAGAAGAGTGTTGTTAGAAGGAGAGAGTAGGATGGTTGCTTGAAAGTAGTAAGTGTGGGTTGAGGTCCCTGATGTGCCTACCTTAGACCAGGTAATTAAGTGTGGGCTACCCAAATCCTAGCTCTATGTCTTTTTAATGTTTTTTTTTTTTTTTTTAAAAAAAAGGTTTTCTTCTGGCATTAAATGAGAAAAATACTACAAGCTCAAAATTAAAAGTTCCCCTGGTTTGTTTTTTTTTTTTTTAATGTCCAGTTTGGAAAGTACCTATAAACAAGCATTAAATGGTATGTATTAAGTAAGTAACTGCTATTCACACAACACACAGTAATCTTTCATAAAACAGTATTGCTGACTTCACAAAGGAAAGTTTCAGACATTGTCACCACATGCATGTGTGTAAATAGTGGTTATGGCATCAACTAGAAAAACCTCTATGTTAATACTTGTATTACATTGATTTTTATAGAATTATGTTTCTCTATGGACATAGGAAAGCTGCCAATATTTGACTATACTTATATTTTGTAATCATCAGATCAAGTTTTTTGCACAAAACTGAGTGAATGTTGCCAAGATACTTGGCTCATATGGTAGAATAGTATAATACAGTTTTTCTGTATGCCTTTGTCTGTTGTGGCTTTTTTAACAAGTGGATTTGATTAGTGATAATACTAGAAGTGAGACAAACTAAAATGCTCAATTCTTTGCTAGAAATACTTGTTTTGCTTAAGTGGAAGTGTAAATCTGTGTGAAAATGAGCGTTGTACACACTTTTTCAATTCAGAGTGCTTGTTGGCTGTTGGGGAGAATCCTGCTGTGTAAGTATTCAAGCCGTTTTTTTACAACCTTCACTGGCCTTTACACAGTTTTCAAAAAAGCACTTAAAATAGTGAGTTTGTCCCATAAAATTCAGAACAGCTGAAGCTTGACCCCTGTGCTTATGTAAGAGTGTGTCTTGTATTTCATTGCCTTATTCATGTTGTCATTTTCTATGTATAACAGGGGTTCTAGCATTAAATTCACAGTGTTATTGTAAAACTTGTCCAGTAGATACCATCGTCATTATTTTCAGGTAAATACTTTGAAGGAAAGGGATTTTTTTGTATTGCTGAGTTCTGTAGTAAAAAAGCGGTAACAGACAAAAATGTCACTGTCTGTCAGCTAGTCTTACTGTATTTCTATGTCAAGGAGCATTTCTGTGACCTATAGATAAATGTCTCCTGTATATATGTGGAAATCTACAGGTGGGTAGACCATCAAGGTACTTAAATTTTGTGTGCTTATAGTGTGTCAAGCACTTGAATATTTCCTATAACCATGTGTTTACGTATCTATAAAGCTACTTTTGAACCTGCTGGTAATGACAGCTATAAAGATGCAGATGGGTGGGAACACAGCAAGGCTGCCATATGAAAGACTCATTCCCAGCTTGTTCAGAAGTTACTTGATCATTTATTTATACTCTGTATAAATATGCCAGATTTTGGTGTCCAAGTTGGCTATTTAACTACAGGATGTGACTACAAATCCTTTGTATACATTACTCGATTTGATTGTATTGGCTGTGTGATTGAATACACAACTATGATGCTGTCAACGTACTGCGCTTTGGAAGATTTGCCTCATGATTGTGCATCTCATAAAATATGCCTTCATAAGATTTGGTAGTCTTTGTAAATCTATGCCTTTCTAGTGAATACTAGGTATTTTATTTATGCATTTATGTCTCGCTGTAAATCAATTTATAATTACTCGGGTACATTAAAGCGCAACCAGACCTCTTTAGTTGATCTGGTAAAGAAACAGAGAGCTATAAATCAATAACGGAAATTCTCTAATTTTGTAGGTTTACTGTGTTTTAGCAGAATTACAGTATTTCTATGATGAGAGGTTTTTACGTCTGAAGTAGACCACGAGGAGTATAAAATCTGTTCCATGTTTACAATTCTGTTCTGTGTTAATATTCATTAAAGCTGAAGGAAGATGACTTCTGGTTGAAATTGGTGCAAATACTTGGTTGCCTACTTAGCACAATTTTTAAATTGAAGTTTTAGGTGGAAGGGTGGTAATGCCTGTACCTATGCACACACCAGATTTGATGCTGTGTCTTAGAGCTTGTTTTGGTAACATCAAATAAGGGTGAATTTCTACTTGCTTTTCTCCTAAGTTAAAGGAGAGAAAACAGAAATAGTTAAACAGTAAGGTAATGTTTATTTCATACTTATCAACCAGTAGACAGACATTTTCAGACTGATATTTAAAAAAAATTGGTTTAGTGGATATAATCAAATACAAAAGAAAATCATTTGTTTGCCAAGAAAATAAAGTATATGACAGAAACTAAATCAGCTCATTGTATTTTACTTCTAGCTGATGGATAGTGGACAGGAGCTGTATTCTGTCTTGCCCACGACAGGAGCACAAAAGAAAATGATTTCTTGTCTTTCATGGCAAATATTTATTAAGAGTGTTCTTGTTATTTCATTACCTTATCTGAGCTGTGCTGTTTAAGACCAGTGATTCTGAAAATAATTTTTATTTGTAATTGCCTGAGCCACAGCTGTCGGCATATTCTCTGGCCTATCCCAAGGCCTCAGCAATCCAGTCTTGAGCCCCCTATTCACGCTACAGGCCATATTCCTTTTCATTCCTGCACAGCTTTCTCCTGTGCAGTGAGGGACACTCTACTAGTTTTCATTGCCTGTTTGCTTCTCTAAAGCTCTGGGTACTGTTAAGATTTTTCTCCAGAGTGCAGCATAAACTCTGGGGAGAATCTCCCTACTGCTGCTGTATTTTTGCAGTTGTTCTGTTTAGCTGTCCTGGCTTGAGCAAGGTGAGGAAGAAAAGAAAGCAGAGACTCTTTGACATTTTTCTTAATTAATTACAATGGAATGTTCTTGCTATCCAGTGTAGCTCATTGCATTGAATGGGAGAGAACAGGCAGGGATCCTGTACCTGTGTGCACGCAGAAGTGTCTGTGCCTGAGTAACTTGGCCCCCATCCTTCTGTCCCCAAAAATTCAGAGCGAAAGCTAGTCTCTGTAGATGCCAGAAATAAGAAAAGTTAGGTGAGCAGAGAGTACGTTGGAGGGAAAAATGAGAGAGAAGAAAGCAGGGAACTGGGAGGTAATAGCTGGATTCAATTTCCTTCCACATTTTCTGAATTCCACATCCCTTCCACTTTGTTCCTCACAGTTTGAGAATGTGAAGGTACAATACCTTTTTGTTTGTTTCCATTAGGTAATGAAAATGCTGGCTTTGGTAGAAATTCCCTTTCTTATTACTTATATTTTCAGTAACCCTACTTACAAAGGGTTAAGCAGCAGTAATACTCAGGTAGTGTCCTTGCCTTGAGGCAGCTTCCACTCCTCCATACAGAAATTACACAAGTCCTGCATGTCCTGCCTTTACTCTCAGCACACATTTCAGTTCTAGTGTTTCATAATAGTGTAATAATGCTAGGAGAAAGGACTTGAAGGTCAAATGATCTTGGGATCTGTAAGTATAACTATGCTGAATTTTCAACTCCTAAAACATTTTATGACTCAAACTTTCACTCCTTCAGAGACTTCCCCTTCATTTCTTGTTAAAGAACTAAAATAACATTCACAGACTTGTGAAATTCAAGATGTGTTGTCTTCATAGATAGCAAGTATTCAAGGTCTAAATTCATATAAGTATGATAGTCTGGGTAATCTCTTATATTTACCCAGGAATATGGAAGAGTTGCACGAAATATAAACACTAAAAAAAATTAATTGGTTCATCTATCCTTGTCTCTATTGTGGGGATAGCCTGTAGCACCGTCATTCTCTCATGTATAAAAATCTTGCTTTCAGATAATTACACACTTATTCAACCCTAGTATAATGCATAAGACTATCACGATTAAATTATAGGACTAGATTAAATGTGAAAAGCAAACTTTTAAAGGAATTGGCTAGCTCTATACAGGGGCATTATTTTCTTCATCTGAAAGCATAATAAACCTTTAACTTTCACAATACAAATGTGTCTCCATAATTGCTTACTGCTGTTGGGTATTTTTCTTCTACAAGGCTAATCATTCTAGAATGCTTAAATAATAAAGCTTTTTCACAGTTTAAAAGAAGGTTGGAATAAAATTTGGCATGGTCTTAGTCCTATTTTGAACTCAGGGTCTAAAATGGAGAACTCCTTTTAGGATTAATAGGCAAATTAGAAATATACCTCAAGGACTGTATTGTTTGTGCATTCTTTGCTTGAGTCTGGCACTAATTTTCCCACAAAAAAAAGCCACGATTTTTTGTCAATCTTGTGCTATTAATTTGTCCCCTCTTACTACTGACACTCATTATTAAGCCCAAAATGTATCTTTACATTGGGCTCAGTGATGTGCTAGAGTTTAATAAGACAAATATGTATGATTTCTTTGCTAATTAATTTGCTTGTTAGTTGTAATGGGAATATTTAGGAGCTAATTATAAGTGTAATATGTAGTATTCCTCCTCCCCCATCCTGGAGTTTCTTACTAAGAGAGAGTAACACATTGAATAGCGGAGGTACAACAAACAGTTCTAGCTCGGACTCAGTAATTTGTGCTTCACTTGTCTTTGTACTTCTGTGGTTTTCAGTAGAAATAGTTATTCATATTGCTTAGTTTAGAATACACTATTTGCACTATTTGAATAACAAGAGCCATAGTATATCATTTAGCAGTGTGCGTAGAAGCAGGTTTTGTATTGTATATGTGCTGTAGGGGAAAGCAAATCTACTGTTCGAATAATGGGCACAGAGAGGTTGATGTAGTAGAGAAAGGGAAAGGAAACTAACTACAAAAATCCTGATGAGTTTATTAGTCATTATATATAGAGAGAGAGAGAGAGAGAGAAAGGGGTTATAAGGTGGTTGTTGTTATATATAAGGGGGTTCCTGCCTGTGCTGCTTTAATGCTGTTGTCCTTGTGACATTGACCTAATTAATGCAATAGAAGCCAGAGAATGGAGGAGGAAGAGGTTTCTAGGCAAGGTGTCCAATATGAAGCGAGTAGTGTCTACCCTGTACTGTGGAGGGAGATGAAAATCTCTCTATGTTGTTTCAGAGGAAAAAATGCATTTGTTGCTGATTCTTAGATGTTTGTGATGGATTACTTAGTATATTAAAATGGAATATGCAAAAATAATGTTCCTGTATTTATTTGTAGGCACAGCTCTGTTCACTTGTGTATCTCCAGGCAGCATGTTCCTTTTTCCCTTGGAAAAAAAGTTCTTTAGACTTGCAGAATAGTATCTGTTTGGTGTGTTTTGGGGCATTGTTTGCACAGAGCAGAGAAAGGGAAGGTCAGGGACACCATTATTTTCCGCTCCTGGCGGTTCGTTCATCAGGACTCCTGAGAATTGCTGTCTAAAACTGTAACCTCACTTTTATATAATTTTCAAACTATTTCAAACTATATTTCAAACCATTACAAATTAAAATAATGCTTTTTCGTTTAATTGCTTTGTTGTAAGCTGAAATGCTTTTGCTAGATTTTTTTTTTAATCACATGTTCTTATTTTATGCTCATGTTTTGTACAAAAGCTGACACAAAATGGAAGAACACATTTTGTTCTTTTTTTGAATGTTAAAGGCTTTTTATTAAAGGACATCATAGTTAGTTTTAGGTTTCTTCAGGTATCTCTCTCCTTTAGTTTCACTTCCTTTAATTTCCCCCTGCCTTCTCTGTTACAACAGATTACATCTGTTCTTCCCATTTACAGCAAAGCAAAGAAAATGTAATTCTGTTCAAATGATTCAGATTTCAAATTAAAGAAAACTAAGTCTTCTATTCTGTAACTAAATGCACCATAGTTGTGAATGTGACACTGGAGAGATAAAAGCAGCTAGCAGTAGACTAAGTTGTGTGTTGTGAAGCTGCCAGGTTAAGAATAGATTCAATGAATTTCTTAGAATTTTATTTTTCTTAGAACAGTGTGAAACAAAATCCTGTGCAGGCACATTACAGAAAGAATCCATTATTAATCTGTGGAATGAAGCAAGTGTATTATAAACTATAGATGGTAATCTCCTGTTTATAGAAGATAATGGACATGCCTTATTACAACATCAGCACTTACGCATGGGTATGAAGTTTTCCAGGATTCTCTGCTTCTCTTAATATCACCCAGCTAACTGATAGAATACGTGCTGTACCTATTTGTGTGTCTAAAACACTGAATAGAGTAAAAGCTTTTAGCTTCTTGCTGTCCATTTGAGTGATGGAAATTATGTTTTATTGGTCATAACGTTACTTTACAGTATCCCTCAGTTCTTAGTCTATTTTTGTTTGGGTTTCCTAGTTGTCTGGTGGTGTTTGTTTTACATGAAATTGTATTAGAATTTATAGCAAAGGACTCTAAAACTTACAGATAATCACAATTCTGTAGATTTCTTGACTCAAATAGTAATGTTAATGTAGCAGCCTACATAATGTCTCATTATGTATTACACACAAATTTATACCTGTAGAAGTGGGAAGTACTTTGTTACATTCTAAGGGCCTAGGAGTGTTTTAATTCTAAAGTAGTTATAGCAAATTTCTATTTCATTTCAATGAACCCATGCTTTGAAGGAAGATAATTCTTATTTTATCTGTCTATCTCAAGGTCAATAGTCAATACATGAACAGAGTGGAAGTTATTTTGAAATTAAACATTTTTAATACTAATCATAACAGGCAATCAGACCTAAAAAGGGTATCATGAGACATGCTATCATACAAAAAAATGCATGCAAGGGTGGCTATCAAAACTGAAATAAAAATGCTAAAATAGGCAAGGCATTGAAGTGCTTCGTAAAATTTGAAAGTAAAGTATGTTTAAAGATGTAAACAGATCAAATTGAACAGCAGTCTAGCATTATCAACTACCAGACAGTAGACTGGGAGCAGTGGTTTTACAATTTCACTAATTGTAAAATTAGTGAAATTGTAAGCAGCATAATTGCAGTTGCAAAGATAAGGGAGGGGAATGAGCAGCAGAGATCACCATCTCATTTGATTTAGCATTATAGCAGATATTAAAGCTACAGGGTACAAAGACAAAATGATTTCAAAAATACGAAGTTTAGTATAAGGGAGGGGAATGTGCAATGCCATAAATCAAATGGGAAATCCTTGAGAGGTCCAGGGTTTGGCACTATTTAAAGCAAGAATTTGAATGGAAAATTAGAAGTCATGTAAGCAATCTACAAGTAAAAACAATACTAATGAATGATGATCTGATGAGAGCGAAAGATGGTGCCCCTAACTTCCGTTATAGCAAGGATTAACTCCTGTCTTTGTTTCCACTTGCCCTGGAAGATGTGCAAGTGTTGAGGTCTTTAAAAAGAGGAACACAGACGTTTATCATCAAGATGGGGCTCCAGGTTCCGCATCTGGGACGGACAAAGGCTGGATGAGAGTCAATTGTTTTTCATTTTTGAAAACTGGCATAATTGTAGCTAACTGATCACATTCTTCAGTAAAACAGTCTTTTCCTGATGTAAGTACTATATTGCTTTTCAGGGGTTCTTTACATTGCTGTGTCACTGAAAGAAGCTGACAATCCCTACGTGTCACATATCAGGTGAATGAGCTCCTGTGTGATCTTCCAGTCCCTTTTGATCTAGAGCTCTTGTAGGAAGAATGTGACATTTTTAAACTATACTGCTGAATTCTGGTGATCTTTGGCTTTAAGGATCTACTTCAGCAATGTAGAGTAGTTGTAATGCCACCCACCTAGACCTTAGCCTAAATCAAGGATGTGTGCCTAAATATTGGCAGTGGTAATTATGAGATAGTTCTTGCTATTGAAAAATACTGAGGCTGGGTATAGTACTCTTTGAATGCAGTCTCTGCAAGAATATTTTAAAATAAATTATTCTTTATATCACAGAAAAAAAATTTCTACAAAAATTGTAGTGCTTGCCAAGATTTTCTTCAGTTACTGATTCTGATTATCAATTTTCAGTCAATACTAATGTCTGAATGCTAGAAGAAACGATGGAATCCTACCCAGATCCTGGTTTTTCTATAAAAACAAGAAAATATTTTATAGTTAAAAATATAAAGTCTGTAAAGTAGCTTGGCCCACAGCAATTTCCACTACAATTAGTTGTCATTAGTAACGCAGTGTTGAAAAAGTTTGAAGAAATCCAGACCATTAATATTGTATCGTTGCTAATATGCTTTGATTTCAGTTCACATCTTCTTGAGCAAGGGAAAAGTGGTTTTGAAGAGTGTTTTTCCATATGAGTAGAGAAATATTAATAATTTTCTCAGGAAACCCCCATGGGAAGTTGCATCTTAGCAAAGCTTATTTTCAGGCTTCTTTCTCATTCAGGTTTGTTCTGATTAACATTACACGAGCCTTTTGCTTTAAAGTCTGTGTGAGAAATCTTGGTCTGCCAAAGCCTGGGGCAAATATTCCCTGGTTATATTTGGAATGAAATCCTGACCCTGTTAATAAGCCAAGGTTTGACAAATGCTGAAGCGATGAATGAAATCAGAACGCAAAAGCTACTTCCAGATAACCACTTTCTAACAGCTAATCATTGGAGGTTTTTTTCACTGTCTGGAGGCCATGCAGCCTAAGAATATGTTCACCTGTTTTAGCTTTATCAAAAGTAGTCTCATTGACTTTGGTGATGACTCAAAATGGTTGAAACGATTTAACACAGTAAAGGAAATTACAGTCTGCCAAGTCAAAATGAAAGGGGAAGGGAGTATTATTTTTTCTGTATTTCAGAGTAAAGCTAAGGCAAAAAGACTTCTGTGTACTGTGCTACTGCATGTGTGTAAGCCGGAACCTGTCTGTGAAAAGCATCACCAGAAGCTAGAGCCTTTGAGGATGCAGAAATTGAGTTACAGATATGGTCCTAAAAAAATTTCCTTGAAGTCAGATAGAAAGCTTGTTTGAAGTCAGCAGGTGCAAGTTAGTGGCAGAAATAGTCTGAGAATATTGTTTTTATGCAATTAATTTTGTCCTTGCAGATATTTAAAACATTTCCTTTCTTGCTGTGAATTTTGCATTGATTTAGATGACTTTGAAATAGTTTAGTTCTATAACAAATCCCTATTCTGATCACCAATAAATGAATGAGTCTTATGTCTTACCGTACTTTTAGTGAAGTGATGACTTCATAGCCGTTTAACAGGAGAAAGAATCAGTAAGGCACTGTTTATGGGATTCTGCTGCACCCGTAAAAAAGGCTTTTTCTTTGAATGACAGAATTCCTGTTGCTCTGAATAGCTATTGAAATTAGAATCCATTCTTACCACAGTGGTAACTACAGCATATAGTAATAATAAAATTTAGCTCAATATTGCCTCTTCTACGACTTGTAAAGTTTTGGGATATGTTCTTGTTAGAATTTGAAAAACTCAAATTAATAATTTGATTCTAATAAAATAGTTTATTTCATATTTGCATTATGAAGCATTATGAAGGCTTCTGTTTCTCAGGTTACTGCTATATGACACTGTTTCTTCATCTGCCTGTTCAGAGAGCTCTTCACCTATGGTGTGATTTTCTTGTATCTTTGAAGGAGGAAAAGTCAGAGCATATTGTTACTGGAATTTTGGGATTGTAGATACTAATGAATTAGCAAAATCTGTCTTTCCAGCCTGTTATAACTTGTAATGAAATAATTAAGCATAATTGTATTTTATCTTTAAGTCTTAAAGGAATCCTTTATTACCTCTCCTTTTTATTATTTTAAGCTGAAATTCTGTAGAAATAAGTAATGTTCAATGACTGATTATTTTGCCACAGTGTAAAGGTATTGTAGGAGCTACTTGGTTTAGCTAATATAGTAACAATCTGTCAGTGTTTTGCCTGAAACAGTATAATCTAGTTGACCTTTTTGTGATTTATGTTTCCTTGAGTCAAAAAATCGCAATGTATTTAGATTACTAACAACGCTCTTCTAGCACAAATATGCCATTCTCATTGTCTTAAAATAGCATTACAGAGGGTAATTACTCTAAAGATTTATTTACTGAAAAATGTTCTAAATTAACTAATTCATTAATTCCCACCTTATTAATGGCCTTGTCAGCATTTAAGACCAGCATGAGTAATCAGATGTCAACAAAATGCAATTACTATAAACTGCAAAGTAATTTTTGTCCTTATGCTTTTAATGAGCACAACACAAAGCAAATTCTCCTGTGATCGCAGTGTTTCTCAACTGTTCAGCATAAAGTTACAGCTTGGGCTTCTCATCACTATGCATTCTTTGAAGAAAGGACTTAGGGTACAGAATTTCTTTCTTTTTTTGAGACTCCATTTTCTAGGTAAACTAGTCCCAATAGGATATTTTTTGGTTTTCTTGATAATTACTGATTTGTTTTCTGAAAAGCACCATTGAAATGTTAGGTTTTAGTAATCTGTTCCTGGATAGTTTTCTTTTTTTGTAGAGTGCTTCGTTAATACTGCCTTAATGACAGTTTTACATTGCTATTCCTAAGCTTGTTTAGAAATTCAAAAAAGATTTCCTTGGTTAAGGGAATTCTAAAGTTTGACATCTTTCTGAGCTTTTAAGGAAAGTTTATTTGTTTTTTTTAAAGCTATCTTTAGTTATTTTACAATTCTTGGGATTGGAGGAAGTGTTCAAACCTTAACTGAATGAGATGTTTTTGAAATATTATGGTGTATCCATGTTTAGATGAAGTATCTATTACAATTCAAAATAGCAAATTAACACAATGAGATTAGAATTTACTACTTGAAACACATTGCATCTTTGGCAGCAATTTTTTTTTACTGATTTTTTTTTTTTTTAATGTTTGCTGGGGCAAATGTTGTGTGCTGATTATACTTCTAACTCGTAACTTCTCTTAGATGTGGGTGAAAGCCCTCAGTTGTTATCCACTGTGTGGAAAAGAGGCTAGGTTCTGTGCAATGTGAACACCTGTATCCACTCCTGTGGCGTAAACCAGGTGTAAGATAATTACAGCATCTTCACTAAAGTGTCAGCAGGGAAATTTTCTAGCAGACATGTAGCTTTTTATACTAGTTCTTCGTTTTTCTTAGATAATCTGCAGTTGAATTTTTCAGAGTGTGTTGGACCAGAGATGGGAAGAATTGCGTCTGGGACAGCCATAGTATAGTTTCTGCTGTCAGACCATGTTCCCTGTGGTACTGATGGCACAAATGAGAAGAGCTCACAGGAGGTGTATGACCACGTGACCTCTTGAAATCCCTTCCAGCCTCAGCTGTTTTGTGACTCGGAGCATGTCCAACAGTGCTCAAATAAACTAAGCTCTCAGATACTTAGTGAGCTCCTCACTATATGTCATCTAGAAGATTCTCGGGATTTTTTTTTTTGTCCATCCGTGAACAAGATCATTTAGTACCATAAATCTGTAGTCATCAAAAAAGAAAAGAAAAAAGCACACATATAACGCCCTACTTATGCAAATGGTGCATCTGGTGCGTTTTGAGGCTTAGACACCCACAGTCAACTGATGGCAAGATCAATCAAAACCATGTCCTGTTATATTGTAATTTTTATAGAACTGTAGGAGAACACTAGGGTACGCCCCACCTATACAAAGATATTAAACTATATTATCTGAAGGCACATAATTAGTACGTACACTTTTTAACTTGTAGCAGGATGTCTTCATGATTAAAACTTGCTTTTATGGGACGTTCAGATCAATACAACTTCAATTCCTTTTCCAATCCCCCCCCCCCCCCAATATCTATAACAACTCCTTAAAAACCCCAGAATATCACAGCTTTTAGCTCACACCTTGGAGCCTGTACTGATTATTTGCTGAGTACAAGATGGAAAAAGTATGAAAATTGAATAGATGAACGCTCCATGAGATACATCATAAGAAAAGCTATGTGTCACAATTCAGGTGCCAGTTTGTGCGCATCATTGTTTGTCAGGAATTCAGGTCAACGGAAAATGGAGATGAGTAATCTGTTTGTGAAGGCCCCAACATCTGAATCTTAGTAAAACTTGATAAGGTAAGGAAGATGGTTTTGATTATTGTATCTTATTTTATTTTTTAAATCTTGCTGCTCTTCATGCTCAGGTATATCACACTTCTGAGTACCTTAAATACACAGACTAAGGTTTGCCCAGTCTTTGAGCAACAATAACAGCTAGTGTTTGTTTGGGTTGGTTTGTTTGTTTGTTTTTTCCCTATGTAATTCATAATCTCTCCCAAGCATACTGTTGAATCTATAATTTTCTAGCTAGTATGACTACTGTTTTTATGTGAATGCTGTTGTGAGTGTAAGCAAAGCTGCTGTTATTTCCCTGTCAACACTGTTTTCAATTAGTACAGCTGTGGCAGAGTTGACTCCTTATGTGGTTGTGTCTCTGAAATGGCTTGTGTTATGTCCTTTTTCTGTTTTGGCTGAGCAGATTAGCTTGAACTATTTATTCAGATTTTTCAAGCTAAACTGAGTTGCCTAGGCTAAAGAACTGTCATATGAAGTAGCATTATGCACCTCGCTTCTTGTTATTAGTAAGAGGCTGCTAGAAGGGCTGGAGTGGTAACATTATGAAGAACTGCAGTTATTTGTGGAGAAATGCGTATCTGTCCTCAGCGGCAGCCTAAGGACCAAGTATAATTAGATTCAGAAATACTATATTAATGAGTATTATATTATCAGATGGAGTAATTTTTACAGGTCGTCTTTCCATCTAAGTACTGTTTTGTCCAAGTTAATTTTTGCCTTTGTGCTGCTTGCATCAAATTCTGTTTTACTAATTGCTACAATACTTTTTAGGTGATTAACAGAAATGAAAAGAAAAAGACTAATTGCAATATGGCTACATCACAAATCATGGTTTCCACCTTTTGAATTAAAAAAAAAAAAAAAGATGCAGTGCATATTTCAGACTTCAGAGTCATGTAACTTGCAAAACTAGAGCCTCCCAGTGTTTTGATAGGAACTCGTTCAGTCAGGTAGCTGAGCTATAGTCAGCTGAAAAAATAAAACTGGACAGTTTTGACTTTGAAAGCAGCCTGTCATAAAAAATTGTGGAATCAGATGCATCAATTTGATTTTTTTTTTTGTTCTGGGTTTTTTTATGACATGATAGGTCTTTCAAAAACTCATAATTTTCACACAGACTGGTAAGTCAGGTTTACCATATAATCCTGGAGATGCTGACTGACCAGCTCTGTGGAAGACCATTCGAGGGTGGACATGTGGATAGTGTGCTGACACTACAAGACGAAAATGAGGAGTGCCTTACTCTGTACCAGTGTTCTGTCTGTTTAAACCTTCCAGATAATACTAACCCAAGGCAAGAAAACTTGGTCAAAAGTCTGTGAATGTTTTTTTCATCAGTTTCTACAATTTGATTAAGAAAAATGCAGAAATCAGAAATTCACAGTATGTCATGAGTTCCTTTGGAGAATGTCGGAGTTTTTTGAGTTTGGCTTTAGAAGCTGACCAGATCTTTCTCTCAGGAAGTGCTATTTGTTGTCACATCTTATAGCTAGCATATTACAAAACTATTGCCATGTTGGGTTGCTGCAATTGAAGTGGTCAAGTTCGGGAAATAGTGGGAGAAAGGAAGAATTATTATTGCTTTACAGATGAGAAAGCAAAGTAGCTATTTGTCTTTCCAAAAAATTACATAGTCGCCTGCATCATAAAGAGAGTTTGTAACATAACACTAACTCTTCTCTCTGACTCTCAATTGAATTGGATAATCATAACCTTCTCATTCTTCTGGGAATAATTAAGATAATGAAAACAATTGAGAATATCAGATTCAAGATGTCATGTTGAGCTACTCAAATATACCTTTAACGTTTATACATTATTGGTAAGGCATAGTTGAAAAATGTGTTATACGCTCTCATGGATCTAGGACAGTTTACATACACTGAAGATGTGCTTTTACATTTTTTTTTTTCCAAGGATTAACTATGTAGTTAGTAATCAGATAATGAAAAAACACAGTTTTACTCAAAAATTGTTTACTGTAGAGTATATACCTTTTCTCAATATTGTTTTCCTCTGATTTAAAGTTACCACTGATTTTACTAGGTAATCTGATTATTTTTTTATGATAGCTCTTGATTGGAAGACAAGAGCTACGTTGCTTCTCCTGATGTTGTTCCTGCTTGGTTTTAAGCTGATAATGAGTATTATTCACTGCTCGATGTCTTGGTTTGTTCATAGCTGCCTATAAAAGGCATAATATTTTTGGCACCTTTAGGTACCAGGATGTACCTTTATTACATATATATATATGTATATTACAAAGCATATTTAAAGTAAACAAAAGCCATTGGCTTGATTCCATGTCCTTAGAAAGACAGAATGAATCACCCACAACTTGCTGAAAAGGATTATACCCAATATTGGAGTAACATAATTTTTCTTAGACAAATCTCTGAATATTCCATACTGTTTCATTGGAAGGTTCAAGCATAAAAGAATTGGGTCCTGTTCTAGATATTTGCTAAATTAATAAGTGATACAGTACATGAGTAAGAACTTTCCACTGAAAGGGGGAAGGATGGGCCATGCATAATAAAATGAAATTAGGAAATCAATTCAGACGTTCCCTTTACACATAGTCAAATAGACAATTTAAACTGTGTCCTGTTTGGCCTTTCACAAAGATTGGTCATTAACTACTGACTGTTGCAATTAATGGAGAGGTAGTTCTTAATCTTAATGAGTTTTGGGTCATGTACCGGGTGTAGTAATTCTGTAGAAGCAAATCAGACCAGCTATTTCACTTGTTTTTCTCACAGCAAAGTAGCAAGTAGAAAATTCTGGTTGGTTTGATCTTGAAAGATTTCTAAAACAATCTACTGAGAAAACGAGACTTACTGAAGGAAAGGATAAGGAGACACATTCTTTGAACACCATAATAACTTCTTTTTTTTCCCTTCACCATACAGACAGTATGCTATATACAGTATACCAATGCATTCTTTCCATAATTGTGCGGAAATCTGTTTCGTATCGGTCTCTTACATGTTTTATCTATTATATTCCCTATTAATATATTTTGATGGGGGTTCTAATTTCTTACATTCCAGATAATGGATGTAAAAGAGTGGCTGTTATAAAAATGAAAGACTAGATTATATCTCTGCTGTATGTTTATTATGAATAATAGGAATCCCTTGCATTTTGGATTACTCCTGATTCAGTTAAGCAAAGCTGTAGTAGAATACTGGAAAATAAATTTTACTGTAGCCTGGTCCTAACTATAGGGAAGGAAAGGACAGCTATCTTCATACATATCCACTAAATCTTGTGCAGAAGCTCAGGGGTAGGAACTATAAGATCATGATTGATTCTTATTTTAATATCATGCTATATGCATTTAAATGACAAGACTAGAAGGGGAAGCCTGCTACTGTTATGCAAACCAAAATAAATTTCTTGCATTGCCTGACAAAGCATTGCAGTGTGAATGTAGAGCATAGGTGTTGATGTGTGGACTTGTAAGTTCATGTTTTTCCAACTTGATTATTCTTATTTCAGTGGCAGCAGCAATTAATCAAAGGTATAACAGATAGAGTATTTGAAAATAATGTGAGTTACCACCAAAGCAGACGGTGTGTAATGGTAACTATAGTTAATAAGTTATTTTTCCAGAAGTAACCGTTTTAGCAGGTATGTCCAAAGAAGTGGGGAAGAACAAACTAGGTAGGTCCATTACAAAGAGGGGCTGTAGTTCAAGGATGATCAGAACATACTCTTTTTGGGGTAAGATCCTTACATATTACTGAAGCATCCTGGTGATGTGTTAATACTTAGCCTGTGCAGAACAAAACAAAGCAAAAAATGCTACAGTGTGCAGTGGGAGGCAGTGGACACAAATATATAACATGGGAGAGTCTAAGGCAGAACGTTTTTCATCTGAGGGAGGGTAAAAACTGGCAGAGGTGTCTAGGAAGCTGGGAGCCTCGGTCCTTGGAGATATCAGAGCTGGACTGGGCAGGCCCTGAGCATTCTCATCTAGGTGGGCTATGATTGGACTAAATGCCTTTCAGAGATCCCTTCACAGCTGAATTATTCTATGAGCCTGTGATGAAGAAATATCTGTATGCTAAATTTTTCAGCAACACGTACTGTTACGGGATTCACTGGTGTTGAATGAAAGGAAATGGACTTGGATATTTATGCATTCGGTCTGATAAGGTGACTCTGCGTATGGCCTTGGAGCCAATTGTAGAGTAAATCTGGCATTAGGGCTCAGAGAATTAGATAAAAAATACATATGATGTAAAGTATTGCTTCAATATAAACTCCCACTGGAGTGGGATCCAAAATTTTGCAGTGTTTTTGATGTACTAAGTTTCTGCAAGCAGAGTTTATGTTCTTCAGGGTAGCATCTGTCCAGCCCTTCCTTATTCTATTCTGGATCATGTATCATTTGTCCTCCCACAGCTGTCATAAAAGTGGCATACAGTTGGCATAAACTCCATGTCATCTGTTCTGGCAGTTTTCAGAGAAATTTAATCCTCTTCTCACCTCTGATCTTGATTGTGTTTATACTGCTGTGTGATCCAATATTACATGGATTATGCAACCACAACCTGATTGTACTTAGCAGCCTTGTTTGAATGGGTTTATTGTGAACTCTTCATCTTTATGAAGTAAAGCCCAAAGGATGTAACAGGAAAAGTCTTTGAACATGAACCAAAGTCAGTCACAAACAGTCATTAACCTTTGAAGATTGCTTATAAAAATGAGTATGTGTTTGAGCAAAGATTCCAGCTTTTCACTTACAAATAAACTTCTGTCTTTTCACTTAGGCTGGTGACCATTGTCTAGTTTCTCTGCAAGGAGAAATTGGTGTTTTAAGGGGTGGTATTTAGCTGAAAGCAGTAGAGAGATGCATTATGAATGCTGAGTTTGGTAGATGCTTACTTGGGAAGAAAGGAAGACACTTTTTAAGATGTATTCTAGAATTAAGGTAAGTCTGCTTACAGGTCTGAACAGACTCCAGTTAACTGTAAACAAATAAATTATGGTGTTTCACTGCCTGTAATTTTAAAACTTGAGACAAATCTAATAAACGAATGGGTTGGGTGTATCTTGATGTTTTTATCTGTTTTGAGCTATTATCATTTTTGCATTGGCAACTCTACTAGCGTAACTCATTAAATAATAACTGTCCTTAGTTCCTTCATTAACATATTGTACAAGAATTTTTCTAAACTATTAAGGAGGATGACTAGTTTATATTTATTATTTGAGCAAATTTTGTTTTAAATAACTAAAATAATTGATTTTACCTTAGGAGGAGTATTGGCATATTGTTTTGTTAACATAGCTCAACATATCTATTGTTGAAAATACTCTTTTTTTTCTCTTTTTTTTAACTGGTTTAGTTTTTTGAGGAGTGCTCCATACCTCTTGGTGGCATCAGACCTTTGATAGTCATCAATAGAGAAATGATATAGATGGTGAAGAGTCTTTGTTCAGTCCAGGTGTAGTTAGGATTGCATGACAAGTGCCTGTTCCTATTGTCCAGCTGATGATAATGGGGAATAAGCCTGCATGATTTGTGGAGATGGAAAAGAGAATGAATTGGGAGTACACAGGGGATACCGCACCGGAGAGTCAGAAATGTGTGGAGTTAAGGGGAGACTTGGATACCTTGGACAAGATAATGAGGTCATTAAAGCCACTAGGATAAGGACAAGATTTGGAGGAGCATAATACTGAACAGAAGCTTAATAGTGGAGTGTACCATTCACACTGCACCTCAGGGAGGCAAACCTCCTTTGATAGTCCAATAAATAGGCAAACCTGTATAATAACTGATGTGCATTAAGAGACCTGATTAAGGGTACCTGGGCAATCTGTTGTCCCATTCGGTATGGTGAAAATTTTGGGTTCTTCCCTAGGAAGTTCATGTGCAGTAGAGTTTTACGGCACCAAATAATTGATTATTCTTTGTCGCATTTTAGAGAGAGATGAGAAAAATAGCTAGTAGCTTTATGGAGTGTCCAAGACAACATGGCAATAGGTGAACTTAGAATGCTGTGTTTAGGAGCACTTCATAAATGTGTTTTAAAGAAAAAGAAAAAAAAAAAAAGGCAAGTCCATCTCCGTAGCACCTGCTGGTAATGGAATTGTGGACTGGAGAAAAAGAGATAAAAGGAGTAAGAATAAGGGTAGGTTTTAGTATGTTACATGTGTTCCTCAGTCTGATAATTTAATGCGGTGATCATCAGTTATTTAATCTAAAGGCTGAATGTGCATCAAAACAGTTAAGGATTCACAGGAAGTTCTCAGTAGTTTCATTAATTCTTCCCTACATTACACAAGTGATGCCAAGATTGTGATAGGAATAATCTCAGGATGAGATATCTAGTTTTTGCTAGAGTGAAGTCAGAATAGAGACTTGTTAATCCTTGTTGTGGATTCTGCTTCTCTACCAGGGTTGAAGAGAGTTAGAAGATGAACACATGTTTCCAGGTGCCTGCTCTTACTTTAAGAATTGCAATGGGAAAAAAAGCCTGTGTTTTGGTTCCTAATACTGATATATGTGTTTTCCTCTGGTAAAATGATTCTTGAGAGACATTCTTGAAAGATAAAAGCTGGTCATCTTGCTTTGGTAATAGAGCTATTCACTTCATTTCTCCACCTTGCAGTTTATGATTGAAGCTGCTTGCACCACTGTGAGAAGTTTGTGTGAAATGGTATGTATTCTTTTCGAGACTTAAGCCTAGGGAATGATTCTGTAGCTGGCATGGAAGTTAATCTGTTTGGCATCAGATAAGTGATTAAGGATGGACTGCATATCACATAACTTCTTGTAAATTATACAGCTATTTTTTATTATCAAGAAATTCACTGTGAGGGTGATCAAACACTGGAACATGTTGTCCAGAGTCGTGAAGTCTCTGTTGACATGCTGAAAACCTGACTGGACACAGTCCTGACTAACCAGATCAAGCAGACTCTGCTTGCACAGGAACAGTGACTAGATGATCTCAAGATCCCTTCCAACCTCAGTAATTCTGTGACCCTGTATACATCTCTCTGGCAACTGGAGAAGGGATAGGCAGTCCCAGGCAGGTGTTTATCCCATACTGTTATTTGGTATGGATGGAATGAATATTCAGTGTGAGAGGACTTTGTCTGGTGCTTCCAGGTTTGTTTTTTTTTTTTTTTTTTTTCCTCCTTTGTCTCTGGAAGAAGTCCACATGACTAGTTCAGAATAAGTGCCAAGTGCCAAAAATTTAAATGGTTAAAAGAAGGTGAGATCAGCCTGGGGTAAGGAGTTTTTCGGGTTTGCGTGTTTTTATGTGCTGTTGTGCCTACATTGGTAGTGGTGTTGCAGAGTGTTATATTAGGTATGCTTTGCAGTTCTTTCCATTTGCATTTTTGTCTTGAGCATTTATAGGGCATCTACCTGCAAAATTAGAATAACATGGAAATGCTGGGATTTGACAAAATTTTGTGTCACCACCTGCCTAGCCCTTTATAGAACAGAAACTTTTACAAATCCTTCAAATACTGTGAGACTTATGATAAAATCATATGAGAAGATACCATGGTTTGTCTTTTTGCAATATCCTGGAAGAATAAAATGACACTAAACTGATATAATAGGTTTAAATACGGTAGTTTTAAGAAGTATGTACTAACATCTAGACAGAGAAGTTTATGCCTGTTACTGAAACACAAGTGTAAGCTATAATTGCATGGTCAATAATTAAAAACTTGGGCTTTTTTCAAGTAATAGTAAAAAAAAAAGATTATTTTTAAATCGTTTTTACTGATCAAGTGAAAATTTCAAGTTTTTTTTTTTTTTTTTTTTTTACTTTATCATTTTGTAATGGGTGTTCTAAGACAGGACGTTCAGTTGCGGATACTTTGGAGTTATACTGCATGTATTATGCTCTTTCCGAGTGTCACTGTGGGCTTTTCTACAAGCATAAAAGTTTAAAAAAAGGCTTCCTCTGAGGTTTGTTACCATTCGGTGGACTTGGCGTTCAGCTGTCAGATATATCACCTAGTTCTTCTAGTTGTATTGGGCATCTAAAGGACAAAATGTGACTGCATCATGCTGGTTCTCTGGGATTTTATCTGGCAATCCATTAGTGTCTCTCTTTAAAAGCCTGTCTGAACACAGTTCATAAGTCATACAAAGAATTTAAATCCTGTAATGGGAATACAGACTTTGCTTCAAGCTTCATCATTTCATAAGATGAGAAGTCTGTATTAAAACTTGTATGTGTAACTGCACATTGCAGCTGGCATTTTGTTCCTAGAGCCTATGGTCCATAAATATTCACATGTAAAATGTTTTGGGACATCTCAGTTGTGCTTTAGAGATTCCAACAGCTTAAGTTACCAGTCAAGACCTACTCTGTGTCTTCTTTTTTTTTTCCCCTATGGTTTCATGTTTTGCCATCTTAAGTCTCTCTTGATCTACAGTGTTTCCTCAGGGCCTTTCTTTTTATTATTGAGGAACTTCATTGGCTGACAGAGCACAAGTCTACATTCTCCCTGATTGAAAACACAATTTCTCTTCTTTGTAAAGCCCTCTCTAGATTGCTCACATCTTCTTAAAAATCTTTCCCCAACTTTGGTGGTAACATGGGTTTTTTTAATTAGACCTGTCAACAGTGGTGCTGATGCCTAGAGACAATAATTTGTTTTTCATTGGAGTTCAGTGCCAGCAGAATTAAACAGCTGTATGAAATCTTCATGTTTTATATGGGCAGTACCTTATTTCCTAGTTTACGGAATGAAATGAGTTTTTTTTCTCCCAAATACAGAAGCTAACCCCATCTATATGTCATTTTGCCCCACTTCTGGGCTTATACTGATGACGTCTAGTTTCTACTTACTTTTAACCTGTCGACATAGGTCCCAGTCCTGCAATTCTTTATTTGTGGGCACAGCAGTCCACTGATGACTGCTTTTTCTTTAACAGATTCACCCCCCCACCCCCAGTGTCTTTAAGTTTTGTTCCTGCTCTGAATTCCTCTGTGTAAAAATCTGTTGCATCTTTCTCAGTTGTACAGACTTGTAGTCCAAAAAATCATATTAGGTAGTTTATCCAACTGTATACTGTATGAGTCACTGCTTTGGGGTTCCCCAATAGCAGAACATAACCCTCAGATTACTTTTGTCATTTCAAGAACATGTGTCTGGATTGTTAACATAATATTGACTCTAAACTCATTTTCTCATTGTAAATGTTTCCGGTATATGTTTTGTCGGTACTCCAGAACTTGGTATGGAACCACACTGTAAAGCTGTCAGTGTAAATACTTGCTAACCACGTATGATTTGTATGTACAGCCATTATCTATTTTTAGTATGAAAATCTACATGACTGTCTGTATCTTACATTGTAGGGTTGGGTCTGCTGACTATGAATAACCCACATAAACTTTTCTTTGTACTAAATCAATTCTGGTGAGAATCTGTACTAAATCTCTGGTGAGACACGTCTCCCGCTGCAGTGCTGCGTCCGGCTCTGGAGCCCTCAGCACAGGAGAGACATGGACCTGTTGGAGCGGTTCCAGAGGAGGCCACAGCAACGCTCCGAGTCAATGCTATGACTACAGGAACTTTAGAAAATGTGGATAAATCACCCATGTGTTTTGTTTTTTTTTTTTTAAAAAAGCAAGCCAGTTACTGTTCATGTATGAGACTAAGTCATATGCCTTAGTCCAGGCAGCAGAGTAATGTTCTGGATCAGTGAGATGCCTAAATTCCCCAGAGGTACAGGCATTCAGTTCCTCATTCTTCAGTGTTTCCTGTTGATGGGCTGAGGCATGTTACCTTTCAGTGCATGTCACAAATCCCTTTCTTTGGCATCTCATTTTCAGTGTACAGAAGAGGAGGAATTTGCATACTTACTATGTCATGAACCAAGCTGCTTCAGCTGAGCATCGAGTTTTAATTCTGTCATAACATGCCAAAATCTAAGTGCTTGTGTGAACATGAACGTTAGTGAAATGACAAGAGCTGCCTTGGAATGAGAGAGACTTGGTAGTGTGCAACAAATCTCTGTGTAGATCACTAACATTTATCCTCTAGTCTCATTTTGGGAATCGTTCATTTAGCATTATTCTCTTCCATTGTACAGAAACCTGCTTCCTAGCTGAGGATAAAATATTTTCTCATATAACCTGGTTTGAAGTTGCTATCTAGGCGCATGTGGCCTACCTCTTGGAGAGGTATTTTTGACGCACAGGTCAGACTTGTCAATCTGCTTCTTGCAATCTTTACTTTTTTCCCATTTATCAGTACAAAAATATATCCCTAGGCTTAGGGGAACAAGGATATATGAACATTGTCTACTCACAAAAGGCATAGTGAAAGAAGGGAAAGAACTGAGATGAACTCTATTTGCAGTCCATTTCAGTGAGAAAATGCAGTGCTATCTGGTAGAGTTGTTGCTGGATAAGTATATAAAGCAGCACCACCGTTAACAAGTTTATGTGATTGCACCGTGGCACTTCTCAGCCTTGAGATGTGTTGACTTCCCCAGTGTGATAGCAAGTCAGTGGTAGATACAGAAACCTCTGGAAACATTTCCCCGATGTTAGCCACCTCCCAGGTACCGTACTGTCTTAATCGACTTGTTGATCAATTACTCAGTTTCTTTGGGATGCTGTATCAGGTAAACCAGGAATCATACACTTCCTGATGCTTAGGTGTATGTGCTCATGTGTAATTTCCGTCATATCAGTAAAAATACTTTGCTGATTTGCGGCTTAGAATGTCTCGCATGAACAGAGAGGGAGCAGTAGAATGGTGTCAAGGTTTGCTACTTCATTACAAAAGTTAACAGAGTTCTGACTTAAAACTGCAGAGATGCTTAAAGAAAGTCATAAGCAAGAGAGAAGTTCAGCCTTTGCCTGCTTCTGTAGGCAATATCAGAAATGGAAGACTAAGATTTGTCTTAGTACAGTATCAAAATTCTCCTTTAAATCAAGTTCACTGGCTTTGGCCACTCGCATTTTCTTTTCCTCAGTGTTCCTCAAACATGGTAACTAGTCTCTGGTCTATAGATACAGTGTTAACTCTGAGGAAAAGGTCTCCTTTTTGTGTGTGTCCATCTAACATCTCGAAAAGCTGAGATCTTGCTAGTAGTGTTTAGTTGTTATTATAGGGACAATCCTGATAAATACCAGCAAGGTCAGAACAGTGTCTATTTGTATGCTGTCAAACTTGCTGTAATTAGTACTAATTAGACTCTCTGTTGATAGAGTTGTAAAGAAGCCAAGAAGTAAACTATTTTTTTTTTTTTCTAGTGGTGTCCCGTGATGTGATAAAACTATGTTCATACATTTGCACTTCTTAATTTAATTCTCCAGAACTGCCAGCCAGGAATTTTTCACCAACGCAGAAAGTGTGAAAAGCTCTTCTAGGAGTAAACTAACAAGCAAAGAATAATTTACCATTTTAGACAATTATCGTTCAGTAAGCACTGTGTGACCAGACACTTTGCTCAGCGGGAAGAATATATTCACTTCATGAGGAACCTCTTTGGGTGTTTCCTTCAGTATCAGCAGCTTATTTATTCATGGGAAAATAAGAATGCTTGAATAAATATTAAACCATATTTTGGTTCATTATTATCATATAAAAAATAGGAAATAAGACATCTGGAAACTTTTGTTAGATATAATTCCAAGTCATTAATATAAAATGTGTAGTTTGGCTTTCATGACACTAGAACTACAGCTGTTCACTCTGCAGAATCTTACGTTAACAACCTGAACAGTCTTCTCTAGTATTTTGGTAATATTTGTGTCCTTGAATGCAGAAGAATTTCAGTGCTGAACGAGTAATATGCAGCTTAAACTGCTGATACCATTTCACTTGATCCCAAAATTGCAGGATAGGAAATGCTGAACAGATGAAACCTGGTTTTGTTTCGTGCTTGTGTCTCAGCTTGCATAAGACTACCATCTTTTTCAGGTGGTAGACTGCTGAATTTTCCTGTATGTGTGTAAGTTTAAAATATTTGTATTCAGTGACAGATAATTATCGCTAGAATTTATTGGTTCCTGCATTCATCCATTTGCATTTGTATAATAATTCAAGCATTTTTTCTTAATACTGTCATTCATGTACAGGAATTTATTTCTTCTTTGTACTGCATACAAGACTACAACTTCCGCTATAATGAATATAGTGCAATACTGGAGGAGACTGGGAAAAATTACAAAAAAGCATATGTGGTTTTAGTTTTAAGATATTTTAAGTCTGTCAACAAATCAGTAGAATAGTAGCTTTAAACCTTGCTCATCTTCTCTCAGATGTCCAGTGATTTCTTAAATGTTTTGCAGCTAATTCACTGGAGAACTGAGTTCTGCTCCTGCTGATACTATGCTGATGTCTACTATGAATAAAATAAATAATGGTATTTTCTGCTTTGAATAAATAATATGGAGACATTTTTTCACCTGCAAGGCCAAAACATGTTGCACTGTACCCCTTTTGTAAGGTTCAGATTTATTAGCATGTTATTTATGTCAGTCTTAATTATTCTTTAAGTGTAACAGACAAAATTCATAGTTACAGTTTCAGAACAGTTTGTTCAGTGTGTTACTTTGAAGGCCATACTTTGTCACACTCAAGAAGCTTAACATTTTATAAATACTCAAGTTGCTCATATTTTTACCAAATTGTATTGAAACAACTGGTCGGTATGCTGAGCCTAGTCGTGGCTCTTAAAATGGATTTCCTCCACATTAGGTGGAAGATGCAGTAAGTTTTTGAAACCAGTCTAGAATGGAAAAGCCTGTGTTTAAACAACACTAATTTGTCTGGGAATGGTGGAAAGAAGTCTGCAAAGTGTGTGTATCAAGTGTAAGAATTCTAGAGAGACTTCAACATTTTTGAAACTTAAACCCAGTTCAGACAGACAGTTTTTTGGTTGGGGTCCCCCCCGCCATTTCCTAATCTCAGTGTGAAAAGATAGCTAGAATTTCTGCTATTCACTACTAAAAGTAAGTGTGGTTTTGGTTATTTGTGCAACTTCAATTACAGAGCTTGTGTGTAGTTTTATATTTTAGGGAGTGACATCCGTGCATAATGCTTTGCATGCATGTGGCTGAAGAAATGTCAGTCTCATGTTTGATGTAATAAGTGATTCCTGACTTATATAACACTAATTTTAGACATATATCAACTTTAAATGGTTTAAATATGTAATTTTACTTCTGCTCTAAGATAGTTTCTTGGTTTTGAGCCAGCAGATAAATTGAAAGGAGAATCTTCCTGTTATTTTTAGGATACTCTGAGAAACTGAAAATAAAGAATACAGCTTTTTTTTCCCCCTTAAAAACCAACTAGTTGTAATTTACTTGGTCTCTCTCAGAAGTACTAGCATGGCAACTAGTAGCTGCAACTACTTAAAGGAACTGCATCACAGCTGTTCACAGTTCATTTTCCTTTTTTGTATGCCTTTAAATTTAGAGTATGCTCATGTACTGTGTGTAATGGGCAGGGTGGGCATCAAAATAGTATTGAAACAACTAATTTTGGATATGTATAAGGAAAATTATTTGGTTTCGTATTCGGTGATTCAGTCTTAGCTAAACAGTATTTTTAGGGTATTATTAGAAATAACATGGTCCTCTTAAAACCAGTCGTTCCTGATAACCAATTTTAATAATTCTTGGACAATTGTGATAGAGCATTCTGAACTGAATATTGGTGCTGTTGACTTTTACATTGGTCATATTTAATTAGGGGCTTATATGTGTGTGTGTGTATATTTTTTTTTATATATATATGTATGTATGTTTTGAGCCCAATGTAGACATTTGTCTGAGAAGGCTTTCGTGTGTTTTAGTAGTGCTGCATCATGGCAATGTAACAGAAGCTGCAAATCCTGCTTTCCTACTCATCTGCTAATTTCTATTTCATACAGATTGTTGCTCAGTTTATATTAAATGCTTAAATTTTGAGTAAGCTTGTGAAAGCAGTTCTGTAGGTTTTTTTGGTCTCTGTTTGGAAGACTTCTTGCACCAACGTATATGTATTATTTTACAGAAGAGCTGTCCTGTAAGAAAGATTTGATCTATGTTTTGATGGTGGTTTTATCAACAGTTTGAAAGAATATTTCAATCTGCATTACCATTGTTCCAGACAGATGCTTTGGGTAGTGATACAGAGGGTGGAAGCCACTTTCTCCTGTGTTTTGTGTGCAACTGTTTGCACACAGAACATAGGGATCAGTGAGAGTTACAGAAGAAGGTCTAGTGTGTGAATTTTTCTGGCCATAGATTGTGACCTTCTCTGTGCTGCCTGCAGCAGGGTAGTTTAAGGTGGATTCAACAGTAGAAATGTAGGTGCCCTGGAGATGTTACTTCTGAAAACAGACACATTCCAATGTCACCAATTTATGAAAAACAATTCAGGCTTCAGAATTGAACACAGTGGAGTTTCTAGCCAAGAAGCAGTATATGCTAGGCAGGATGGTGCTGCTGCATTAGGCTGATACAGCTATGTTGCTTTTTGAGTTTATACAGTCCTAAATACATATGTACTGGTTCATTGGGAGTTACTTTAGATAGCTCTAGTATACTATGTAGAATCATAGAATAGTTTGGGTTGGAAGGGACCTGTAAAGGCCATCTAGTCCAGCCCCCTTGTCATGAGCAGGGACATCTCCAACTAGCTCAGGTTGCTCAGGGCCCCGTCCAGCCTGGCCTTGAAAGTTTCCAGGGATGGGGCACCCACCGCCTCTCTGGGCAACCTGGGCCAGTGCTTCACCACCCTCAGTGTGAAAAATTTCATCCTTAGATGTAGTCTAAATCTGCCCTCCTTTTAGTTTAGAACCATTACCGCTATATGTATGAGTAATGAAAATTTTAGTGGTTACGATGCGCTAGTCAATTGCTTCGGAGATTAAAAACTAAAAATGTAGTGCCCTTTCACTTACATACAAGAAATTGTGTTTCCCTGTGGTTGAGGTTATGAGGTCTTGCTCGTTAAATAAGGGTTTTTAAGTGCAAAAGAAGGTAAAAATATAGCAGATGACTTTTGAAGTGTAGACTACCAGTGCAGCAAGCCCTGTGCATCTTCTGATAAGCTAAAGGATTTTAAGAGGAGTTCTCACCTGTTTTATATGACAAACATCTCAGTCTTCTCAGTGGTTTACTTCTACCACGTTTACACTTAAGGTGAAATACTTGCACATGTGCTTTTCATAAGGAAATGCTTCGTGTGATAGAACCGTTTGTCAATCTGTTTAAGGAAAACAGCTAAGTTGCATTAAAATGCAACTAAAATTATATTTTTGTGTTACTTTATTATTATAACTTTATTATTCTTTATTATTCTGAGTTTGTATTTTGCGGGAATTTTATTTTCAAACAAGATTGTCTGATTTCATGGCTGAAGAGTAAGAAATGCAGGCAGAGTCCCGTGTGGAAATGGTTGACATAGGTTTTCAGTAACTTTCCTCTCTAAAAGCGGTAAGGTAAAATCTGGAGATAGGATTCAGTCGCTTTATACAAGAAACAGAAAAATAAATCCCTATCAGTGGTTTTATGCAGATTGTAACTACAATTTCTGTCATGTTCAACGCAAAAAACCGTGAGGACTGCATAATAAATACTGAGATACATGAAGTGGAGAGCTTAATGAAGCGGAAAGATAAATGTATTTTCTTTAACCTGGGCAGTCTAGTGCTAAACTTACGAGTTTGTATGTAGGATACACGAATGTGTTCTGTGTTTTCTTCTTACATTTAGGAAGAGGAGGCAGTATGACCAGTAGTCAGAGAGTAATTAAAACCTCTAACGAATACAAGTACAAATGCTCATACAGAGCAAGCTCTCAGTGGTGAAGCCATTTGTATGCAATTACTATGCCTATTTTCCTCAAGTAAAGAACGCAGCCAGTATATACTGTTGATAAATCTGGACAAGATATATGACACAGAATTCTATTTTACAAGCCTATTGAACCATTAAAAACTGACAGGTGAGAGAGCTTTCACAGAATGTAGATACTGTTACTTGGGAAAAAAATTTTCTGGTACGTGAGCAGCAGGTCTGTCGCAGTTTAGTGTTGCTTGTCTCTGAGAAAAAATGGGGACATGCAGTTAGGAATGGGTGAAGCCATGGATGAACCATTGAAGACAGGTCATTGAAAGCACTTCAGATGTCAGTATTGCTGTAGCAGTGTCATGGTTTAACCCCAGCCAGCAACTAAGCACCACGCAGCTGCTTGCTTACTCCCCCATGGTGAGATCAGGGAGAGAATCAGAAGAGTAAAAGTGAGAAAACTCATGGTTTGAGATAAAGACAGTTTAACAGGGAAAGCAAAAGCCACGCACACAAGCAGAGCAAAACAAGGAATTCATTCACCACTCCCCACGGGCAGGCAGGTGTTCAGCCATCTCCAGGGAAGCAGGGCTCCATCACGTGTAATGGTTTCTTGGGAAGACAGATGCCATAACTCCGAACCTCCCTCTACCCCTTCCTTCTTCTTTGTCCCAGCTTTATATACTGGGCATGACGTCATATGGTATGGAATATCCCTTTGGTCAGCCTGGGTCAGCTGTCCTTGCTGTGTGCCCTCCCAGCTTCCTGTGCACCCTCAGCCTTCTTGCTGGCGGGCCGGCACGAGAAGTTGGACTGTCCTTGACTACTTAGCACTCAAAACATCAGCACGTTATCAAAAGTTTCTCATCCCAAATCCAAAACACAGCCTCACACTAGCTTCAATGAAGAAAATCAGTTCTATCGTGGCTGAAACCAGGACAAACAGTTATTGAGCATTTTGTATTAATGTTATTATACACTATCTAGAACTACAGGGTTATTGTGGTAGAATTTACCTTTCATTACTTTACTAGACATAGTAGGTGTTACACCCCTAAAATGTAAGGACATTAAGAGTATGTATTGTTAAGGTGCTTTTTTGTGGGGGTGGGTGCAAAAAGTAGTGGATTCTAATATGTTTCACAAACACAGAGCAATATTGTGGGGGGAAAAAAAAGGGATTTACATGGACATAGTTGATTATACAGAGGAGGAAAAAACAATGTGATAACAGGTGCAAATCCTAGCATTTTTCCGTACTGTTTAACCATTTTCATTTTACATTTGTGTTTAATCCATATTTCTTCTATATTCCCTTTATTCTCTGAATCTGAAACATGAGTTGTTGTAAAAATTAAAGGCAACAGAAAGTTAATGTAATATAATCTAGTCCTCTCCAAAAATCCCTGCAGTTTTCTCTCTCTCTTTTTTTTTTTTTTAAACATAGCTTGGCTCTGATTGCTGCATCCTACACATAAACTAAAAGGCATAAACTCAAAATTTCTTAACTGCTTTTTCCATCTGAATGTAGAGCTTTTTTTCCTCTAAAGTGTAGTTTCTTTGCACCGTTTTTGAGATGGACTCTGTGTGTTACAAGGTAGAATTCTTGTAGGAGGCTTATTACTAGTATCATATCATAACCCTGTTAGCATGAAGGAGAACTTAGCAGAATTCTGAACATTAATTACAGACATTAAATGGAAGACCATGCTTTCACAGGCAACCACATCAGATAATCACTTCTGTGATTTTATCAAGTGGCACCTGACAAGCAGTATTACTGTGGTTCTTGTCCCATGTTATTCCTTGCAGAGGACTGGCCAAAACAATTCTGTGATGGATAGAAATACTTTTCAACTGTGTTCAGCCATGAACATGGCAAGGTTGTTTTTATTTGAACACATGCTAACATTTTTTTTTCCTTTCTTTTTTGTGAACGGGTGGTCTTTTAGTATGTGCTTTATAATCCTCAGTTGCTCACAGCTACATTTGGTAAGCTTGATTTTTCTCAACATCATTTTGCTAGGTCGAGAAAGTGTTTTCTTTTACACAACTCATAATGTTAACAATACTAATTTTTAGCTTTTTACAGTGGCACCATAGCTATTTATTTACTGAAGTGGCATTTTTGAAAGTAGAAGTACCCCTAGACAAGGTGGTTGCCTTTAGGCTGGTACAATGTGTGTTTTCACATGGTTCTAGAAGAAGTAATGTACTGCTTAGCTTCATATTAAAAAAAAAAAAAATATACACATATAAAGGCTACCTACATTGTAACTGTTATGTGCAGTGTGTTGGCAACAAATTGTGGCTGCCTTGGGCGAGGCCCATATAATTACATCAGGCAACCTATTGAGATAAGCTCAATTCAGTCTCAGATTGCTGCTGCTTATTGTTTATTTCTAAGTGGAGCAAACCTGGTTTTGTTGTTCTCTGAAAAACTGTAAAAGAGCTGCTGTCATTGCCATCACTACCAAGGGTATGTCATTGTTCAGTTTGTGGCTTTTTCAGCCATGAATGGAGCTCTTTGAAAAGTGATTGACACCAGTGAACTGAGTCATTGGGTCCTGAGCCTGTAACATCACTAGTAATTCAATTATACAGACAGGTAAGAGGTTGCTGGGAAAAATATTAAGACAGACAGGAATGGAGCAGTGAGATTTTTGTCACATCACATTTTTTCTCTAATTCATCTGGAGTTTTTATCATGTCTTACCTTGAAATGACTACTTAAAGTAATTGACAGAAATTGATTGCTTTGTAGCTTTATTTTAATACAGTTTGGATTGCTGAATTATTGGACAGTTTTCAAGATGGTGAGCTATTTTGCAGAAATGTCTTTTAGGAAGTATGTGCCAAAATAATTAGTATATTATTTCTGCTGCCACTCCAGCATTATCTTGGTCTTGCAGATTTGAGGAACTAAACTTGAGCTTAATAAGCTTACATACCCTTTCAAGGATGAAATGTGTGAATAAAATGGGTTGAAATAACAGGCCATGCCTTTAACATGTGTATGAAATCCTCTCTATAATCAGATGTAATCATATGGCTGCAAGATTCTTCCATACTTCCTGTGGCCAGAGGACTACAGAAACCTTTGATCCGTTTAATAGTTACGCTGGACAGAGCTAGGTGACCAATTCTGGAGATGTTTGTCTCCTTTCTCAAACCTCAAGGTCCATCAGCATGTTTTTTGAAAGGTTGGCCCTTGACTGTGGCTAAACTTAATCAACCTTGTGCCTACTTTCTTACTTATGAGACCTGATGCTGGGCCATGTGAGTACACTGAATTGTACTGCTTGCCACTCTCCACAGTTCCTTTAGCACCCGAGAGAAGATTTAAATGGCATCCATACTAAATGGCTTCCATATCACTGATACTCTGTAACAAAGGTGAAAACCCTGCTTGTTTTCATCTTGCCTGCCCTCTCCCTTAAAATAGTTTTCTCGTATAATTACAGACAACTTCTTTAGCCTAACATGATTGCTGCATTTCCCTGACTTCATCACAGGTTAGCTTCTCTCTCCACGAGAATCAGTTTTGAGGTGATGAAAAAAACCCTTCTAGTTTTGCCCCTTCTTCCCATTTTCCTGATGCATACATTCCTGAAGCAGGTAGGGGCAATGACTTATCCAGAAATCCACTATAATTGCCTTTAAATTCCAGAAGGAAGTTATATAAAAGTGAGGAAATATTTTAAAGCTCAAAAGACAGGCAAGAGAATTTTACCCTTACATGTGGTTCAAAGGCTATATAAGGATATCATACTGGAATCTGAAGATCAATGCATATGACATATTTAAGAAAGGCTTACTTTTAAAATCTTCATGACTAGAAAGAATATAGGGGAAGAGAAGTGACTGGAATATTTTAAAGAACTTTACCCATGTTCAGATGAAGAATGGCTCAAAAATTCAGGCAGAGGTAATATAGAAGGAAAGACGTTTGAGGAACAAACTAACAAAAAGAATCAAAATAATAATTTTTCACTTTGACACATCAGGATGCTTGCCAGAGAGTCTGCAAGATGCACTTAATGATCCAGGAGCACTCAGAAGGTAAAAGTATTGCAGAGAAATAAAATTAGTATTTCACATTGGTATAGGGTGTGCAGGAAACTGGGAAGATTCCTGTGCTAGAACCTGCTTTGAGGGCATTTGTAAGAGGCTGTCCAAAAAGGAGGAGCACAGGTGCCTGAGCAGATACTCACCTGAGGCCCACAGAGGAGACCACAGTGGAGCAGGTATTTCCCTGCAGCCATGCTGGACCAGATGTCCACAGTGCAGCCTGGGGAGGACCCCACGCCAGAGTGGGTGGATATTACCTGAAGGAACTGCAGCCCATGGAGGAGCCCATGGAGTATCAGGAACTGTCAGGAGAACTGTCAGCCTTTGGAGGGACCCATCCCTGGTTTATCCTGAAGGACTGCAGCCTGTGCAGGGGACCCATGCTGGAGCAGGGGAAAAGTGTGAGGAGGAGGGAGCAGCAGAGAGGACAGGTTACAGATGAACCAGAACCCGCCGCTCCCTGTCCCTCCCTGTGCCACTTGGTGGTCGGAGGAGGAGGTAGAGGAGTTGGGAATGAAGGATTGAGGTTGAGCCTGGAAAGAAGGGCTTTTTTAGCTTTTTTGTTGTTGTTGTTGATTACCATCCATCTCACTTTTTAATTGGCGCTACTTCAAATTAATTCTCCTTGAGTCTGTTTTGCCTGTGATGGTAACCCTGTCTATCTTGACCTGGGAGCTTTTTCATCTTGTTTTCTCCCCCTGTAGCGTTGAGGAGGGAGAGTGAGAGGGCAGCTGGCTGGGTGGGCACCTTGCCAGCTGGACAAGGTCAACCCACCACAACCATTTGGGGGTGGGGAAAGACTCTTTTTGGTATTAGTCCTTACATTGAATGTTCTCCTGTTTGGTAGGCTCACTATCACAGTCACACTCATAATTTTATTGTTTCTCCTAAAGGAGTAGTCTTTGAGGAAGAGAAAAATCGCCCCTTCCTGGAGCAGACATACGTAACTGGAAACACAGCTGGTATTTACTGTTCTCTGCAGCAAGGAAACTTTGTCTCCCAACAGATTTACAGTCCCATGATGATCAGTATAATTATCTGAAATTATGATTGACATTTCTTCAGTTACTATAAAGCAGAAACTAATTATTATGTGATGCAGAAGAGACGTGGACAGTGAAGTTGGTATCAAAGCAATTTTTAGGTTTTTATAAGGTTTCAGCGCAGTGAGAAACACTGTTTTTAAGATCAATGTTTTTTTGTAATCAGCTAATTGTTAGTTCTTTTCTGAACGGTAATCAGACATTTTCTGAAGTTGTATTTATTTTGGATTAGTGCACCTTTTTCAAATTGCTTACCACATGCTGAGAGAGCTGTATAGGAAATAAGACATTAGAAACTGGAGAAACTGAGCAGAAGACGTGAGGTCCTTTTTGTAGTGATGGCACCCATACTGTGAGATTACCTTGCTTCAGTTATTAGAGGTTTACCATAGTTCTGAAACACAATGGAGTGATGCAGTTAATAGACCATTAGCTGTTTCGCTGACATGACAGTACCGAAAAGATAGATCTTTGTATATAGTTCAGGATAATGATGGAGGTTTTCTGAACAATTACAGGATTCAAACATCTGGGTAAGCAGTAATTGCTTCTGAATGGTATTTGTTTCAAAAAAACGCATAGTCATCTAATGAAATGGTTAAAAAAAATTATGTACACATATTACATAATGTAAATTACCATGCAGTGCAATTATTCAGTTTTCAACAAAATAATAATAGTTCCTATGTAAAATTCACTGTTACTTCTTGTGAAGAGATGTTGCTTTTGAGCTTTTTTTCTCATTGAAAGCAAATTTTAATAAGTAGCTCAAAAACTGAAGCTAATATTTTTGAAGTGCTGTACAAAAAAAAAAATCACCTTAACAAGCCCCATGCACATTTCATTATAAAAATGCACCATAGGCAATTTATGCTCCTAAAATGTAAAATAGAAAATGGCTTATATTGTGAAGTTCTTCACAGCTCTAGAGAGAGTAAAAGGATTAATATTTATGCAAAGGCTTAATCCCATGAAAAGTTATAACTTGATTGATATCACCTTTACCACTTCAGTTGGAAAAACATCCTTAGTAGATATATTAATATCTGTTACACAGTGTTTTAAGTCATATACTTGAAGGTATAATTGTTAGCAAAATTTCTACTGTGTCTCTGCACAGGACTGTGCTGCATCTTAAAATATGGTGGCACTTTATTTTTTGTGTATTTTCATGAACGACACTAACAATAATTAAATTATTGCTGAAAAGATATTTACATAGGATTAAAAAATATGGACTAATTTTTTTCCTATCCATCTTACGGATCATGGATATGGAAATGCAGCTAGATCAAGACTACCTTGTTAAGTTCTTACAAATTAAGATTCCCACCCTATAAGCATATCTGTATTTCAGTAATCCAGATAGCCATCTTGTGTATTGTAGTATATTATATTATATTAATTATATTACATTATATTACCATCAGCTAATGGTGGTAAATAATCAGTTGGATTTAAAGCCAAAGTTGGGGGCAAGAAATGGGATTATGACTTCCATGTGAAGACGCAGGATTTTAAATTTAAAGAGAATACTCCCCCAGATGAAAAAATAACAGAAAGTAAAACCAATATTTTTTCCTGTACTTTTTCTTCCTACTTACTTTTAATTTGAAATACAGCCTTTGCTTTCAACAGGAAAAAGTAGTTCATCTGGTCAATGTCAGAGTATGTATTCTAATAGATGCTCTTTCAGAGTTGGCTCCATGGTAGCTTAGTACTTAGAAGTATTTATAAAAGGATGGTTTTCCCAAGCCCAGTGCATCCTTTGATTGTGCCCTTACGATTAGTGGATTAGTAGATGATATTTTTCAGAAAAAAAGGTGAGTCGAAACTGGTTTGAGTTCCCCATCTTTAATGTTACTTGCAGTGAGGTACTGAATTTCCATTGCAATTCAGTGAGCATCTAGACCCCTTTGAAATGTCAGTTGATAGACATATCCCTGGGGAGATGTCAGAAAAAGATGTTGATATACTGAATTGAATATAAAAAAATGTGTCAGCACTGGTTGTAGGTCTGTGAGTCACCAGTGAATAGAATGTGGTTGTGATCATGGGAATGAATTAGCTGATTGAATGAAAGCCTGCAAAGGGAGATGAAGAGAATACAAACGGCATCGTGAAGCAGTGCCATGCAGAGACGACTAAGCTATTCATGAACCAAACAGGGCATGAAAAGCAGGGCATACTAGCACAGCCAGAATACTGTGCCAGCGTAGCTGCAGTGCTGCTCCTATCAAGCTAGGGAACCTGGATACCACTGCACACCACTGTTTTGCCAGCTGCTATTTTGGATGATGCAACAGGCAGTGATACCTAAACTTGTCCTTTGTCTCAGCGGCTCTGTGCCTTCATGAAAAGGACAGGTATTCTAAAACTTGCCTCAGTTTTTCTCTGCTTTTAGCACCGGGACCTCAGGCAGTTGAGTCCTTAGGGAGAAAAATTATTTTGATATATTCAGCCATGACTTTTTCTGTCTGATTAGAGGGCATGTATATGGCATATAGATGGATGGATAAATGCTCAAATAAAATTGTGAAAGGACGCTTAATGGATTTTTGTAATGGATATTTGTAAGTTGCATCTTAAAATAAGATGCAGTAAACGGATTCATTTAAAGCAACTAGTATGATGAAATTGAGCAACCTTAGCTAATTGGACAATATAAATGCTTTCAGATTTTAATATGGAGAAAAGAGTAAGATGAGGGTTTGTTTAATTTGGTATTCATACTTGCTTTCTCTTTTTGTGGCTGTATGCATTACTACCCCAGCTGTGCATTTACAACAGTCCCTATAGTTTTCTGATAGTTATATATTACAGTGCATCTCCTTGCAGATTTCTGTAATGTTACACGTGCTCCTCTACACCCAACTAAATCAGGGAGTTGGAAGAGTTACACAATACTGTCACCTGATGGAAAGACGTGATGGTATTGGAACCTTAGAACTTTTGAAGTCTCTTCTGTTTCGTTATTAGCCAGTCTTAATGGCACTTTAGACTTGGTGTTAGAATTTAAAATTTTTTATTATGTTTCAGTAAAATTGAACATGCAGAAATCATTTGGGAAGTATCTTTACTCTCCTGTTTTGAAAAGACTTTTCTTAACTTGTGAACCGTCACCTGCGTAGTTTAACTTCTGTTATACTTACGTCTTTGGCCACAACTCCTAGTTTGGAAGCAATTGCCATATACATGGCCAAGGGATATTTAAATAAAGGCTTCAGTAAACGTTGTCCAAGGTTTTAACTAGGCAATTAAGTTAAATTTAGCTCCATTAGTTAAGGTAAACATAAGAGCTGTCACTTCACACATTTTATTTGTACACTGTTCTTTTTTTTGAGATGATCCACTAAAGAGGTAACTCTGTAACTTTTATTAAAAGAAACAATTAAATCAGAAAATTTGAGGGCACTAGCACTATGTCAGACATTTTTTAATAATGAGAAGGAGCAATCTGAAACTACTCTCAGGGAAACAACAAAACTGTACATACTGATCTGAAAGGTAAAAATGGTAATGTTATTTATGTTTCAAGGCAATGAAATAATTGCTTCCCACTTTGAGTATACTGCATTTTTCTTATGAGTCAAGAAGTCAAGCTTCTCAGGCGTGTTAGGAAGAAAATACTGCATCTTTGAAAAATTTTGTTTTGCTTGTTCTTGTTTTTCTCATTATTGACCTAAACAACTCAGCGGCTTTGTAGTTTTACCTCTTCTGAACTTCTAAAATAACTTGTCTGACTCTTGAAACTTTAGATGATGAAAAAATAAAGTGCCCCCAATAGCCCCACAATAAATCTGTGAGAATCTAAGCAGTTGGCTTTTATTTAATGGGGTTTGCTTGGAGAAATTAGTTGATTTATCTATTGAGGAGTAGAAGGCAATTTAGTAACACGGGGTAACTTGTACAGCAAGGATAGTAAAAAATCAACTCATTTCTATGTAGTGATTATTTTACTTTTCTTACAAAAGCAATACACTTGAAGTGATACAGTCTCAAAATGCAAATAGGTTTGCATGGTTTTAGATGTAGATTGCTTGAACTATTTCAAAACTAGAAGATTCAGGTTGTGTTGAGCTAGAAAGTCCCGTGCATCTTTATGTCTTAAGAACAGCAGTGATGTTTCAAATACAATAGCCAGCACGTTGCTTTGTTCTTGTATTTTCCAAATGGTGCAATTAATTTCATTTTTTCTCTCATGAATCCAGCTTTTTCTACCAGTGATCTACAGGAGAGAATACCCCTGCCCTGCCCCTTAACAAGTGGTAAGAGACTTTACGTGGTCACTAGTGTCCTTGACATAACTTCACAGGCTTTGGCTATTTGTTCAGCCTCGGATGTTGTGGTGAACAGATAGAGACTGGACATCAAACTAGCATGGAATAAGGATGTATTCCATGAACACAACTGGACATGAAGAGCAGGAAATACTGGGGAGGAGCAGTAGACTTCATTAAAGGAATGGATGTTCTGTAACTTCTGGATTTTGTTTCTGACATGCAGTTTCCATCAGGGCTTAAGTAGATGCTTGAGATACTGTGTGATACTGAATTAGGACATCAGTATTTGATAGTTCCTGAGGCTCAAATGAGGTGAAGTAACTTGTGAAATTTTTCTTACTTACCATTCTGTTCATATTGCTGGAAGGGAAGAGCCTGGCTAGTATACTAGTAGGTACACTGAAATGAGATTTACATACCCAATGTATCCAGATGTAATAACTGGAGATTATAAATAGTTACAATGCAAAATAAAGCCATAGTAGATGCTACAGAGAAAACTCAATATGAAAAGTGAAAGCTTGCTAGACATTTCTACTGGCTATGGTGAGATTGTCATTACATTGTATAGAATAAAAAACAAAAAAGTAAAAGTAGAATATCACACATACGTTATGGGGGCAGAAATATGCTGGAGAGCTTCAGAGGCTATCACCTTAGATTTCAGCAAAGATAAAAGTGATCTGTGTTCATCAAAGATCAAAACAATTCAAAGGAGAAGAGTCTCTGTCACAACAGTTGGCGTTTGAAGCCAAATGAGAGAAAGGCTTCTTTAGAATACAGTTAGCAGAGCATGAAGAAAATGGTTTTCATAGTGACAATTAATCAAATATCAGGACAAACTGCATGAGGGTAGGAACCTCTAAGCCAAAATTACTCTTCCTGCAGTTTCCAGGTCTCCGGTTAAGAAGCAAAAAAATCAATTTTGATTATTTCAGCCTATTTGAAAATCCATGGAAAGGTATCCTGGAGGTCTCCTACCATGTACTTTCACAGAACCGATCCTCACCAATATGGTTGTGGGAGTGGGGCAAAAATGGCTGCAGTAGAACATATGCTTCGTGTTGGCTCCTGCCAATCCTCATTAAGATCTCATTGTGTTATAGTTTCTTAGTGTGTGTTTTGTTTTCTTTATACTTTTAATTTTATAACCTTTCAGGAAACTTTTGGAATTTAAAATAGACTGAGTGCTTAAACCCAAATTTTGCTTATCTCCTTCAGTCAGTGATTACTAGTATGGGTAGAATTTAATTTGTGATTTAATGTCTGCCAAGATTAAGAAAGCTCTGTTTCAGTTCAACTCAGTGGAAAATCAGGGAAACTGTTGCTAACTTTTAAACTGCGTGTGTTGAATCAGGTCTATGAACACCAAGCATATAGAAAGCCAGGCTAAGGCAAGCTTGGAGCACACAGCCAAAAACTGTGACCAAACCCACACTGTCTGTTCTGGGTGTCAAATGCTGGGAAAGGTGTTTTGTGTGCCTCTGTGAGGCGCAGCCAGTGTACCACTCGGAACTAACTGGGAATGCAGGGAAGGTTTCCACCTTAAAGAAACCTGTGCATTATAGAAGTTTGTGCATTAAATCACTGATGTAAGTATACCCCTGTCCCCTTTAGGGGAAAAAAAAATACATATATATATATGTATGCACTGACCATCTGAATACTTAGTTCCCTGTGGGAATATAAATAACAGAATAACCTTTCTGAAGGCTCCAGAAAGGCAATTAATAAAACTTTATTTCTGGCATGGAGTGTCTGTGCCTTCAGAAGAGCTTTGCACTACAGAGAAGCCCATCCTTGCATTAACCTTTAGTGGGAGGAGGTGCTTTCCCTTGCAGGGATGGGGTAATTTAAACTGTTTGCTTGAATGGAAATAGAGCTCAACATGTTCCATGTATTCTGTTAGAGATTCTATCAGAGTTATTAGTGGAGTTTAGTCTAAAGGAATTGCCTGAATTACAGTACTGGTTGTTTGTACCTGTTCACCGCTGCTTATAATAGTAAAAAATTCTGAACAGTCTCAGTGAATGTAGTTGTTCAGTTTATAGACTCTTTATACAAAGTGTGAGTGGTTTTTAAAATCTTACCTGTTCACATGTGAGCAAAGAATTGTTTAAGTTAGCCAGTTCTGCATGCTGAGTAAAAAGCTATATCTTGAATTACCCCTTTCTTAAAAAATGGCTGTATGGGAGAAATGCATTCTCTAAATCTTCTGAAGGAAATATTCCTGTTAGTGTTGAATAATTAAAGTTAATAATGTGCGATTCATATGGTGACTTTCTGCCCCATTTGTGCTGTTCCAATGAGGAAAATGTAGTGGTGAAGAGTTACCACAGTATTTAATTTCTGATGTTCTCTGTCATTTTAATTTCTATTACATAATTGGAGGTCTTGGTTTTTTCATGTGAGCAAAGTGAGTGAAGCGGATGTAACTTAAAAGAGGGACAGGGGAGAAGAGTGGCTGTGATGCCATTGTCATATACTGTTTGTTGCACTGGTGATAAGAACCAGCATTTCACTCTTGTATCATTACAGTCTATTCTAGAAATACTTGCTTTTTAAAGCCAGCGACTGGCAGCTGTGGTCATCCCAGAAAGTTAGGTCTTCCTTTTTTTCATGTGATAGGAGGCAAAAGATCATGAAAGATTGGTAACAGCAGGCATAAGATCTTGCAGAGATGAAGTATGGAATGGCTTCCATGTGAGACAGCTGCTTTCGGCAGTCTCTTCAGTTTGGAAATGCAAGAACTGGGTGGAGGCCAGAGAGGGTGAAAATGCTTAAGAAGTCATGAAACCAATGATATGGTAACAAGAGGGCCTCAAATGAAGCAGCAGGTCATAGGTTTGTAACAAAAAAAGGAGTACTTCACACACTGTGTAGTTAATCTGTGTAACTTCTTGCAACGGGATTTTTGAGGTAAATCCCCCTGAAGTTTGAGTTACACAGTTTTGAAATGCAACTTGGCTTTCTTCAGAGTAAAGTAATGCCATCACATTTTGCAAGATCTTGAATACAAAAAGCAGATGTGGGTCAGCAAAAGAGAATAGTAGTAGGTATAAACCAAGCATAGGAAGCAGCGGTCATATTATGTTGTGGTTGCCTTGCTGTTTAAGATGGGTGCTTGGAGCTCTTCTACTGCAGTAGAAGATTTGATTGCTTTTAGAGCAACATTAAAGAGATTGTATTCCAATCATGCACAATAATAAACTTTGAAGAAAAGTTTCATTTTTGTTCAACAAGAGGGGTCTTTTGGTACTGCCTCCTGTAGGAGCTCTTTGACTCTAAAGACCTGGGAGAGAGGAACATAAAGATGACTGCATCACAACAGTGCTCAGTATATTCTGAGAAGTGTCCACTGTGCCTAAGATCTAACTGGTGCAGAGAAGAGAGATGGATTCTTTCTGTCACTATCTTAAAAATTCCATATACAGGAAAGGATGTAATTGCTTATTTTATGATGAAATAGATACTTAGCAACCCTCCAGTCGCTAAAGCCTGAATTACATTTGAAGGTATGGTAGGCATATAAAAATAAAGAATATATTTTAACTTTACCTTTTAGTGTACATTTATTCTTCAGAGTTATCCAAGGATTCAGTCTCTCAAACCCTGATAGAATCTAATTGGCAATATTTAGGACACCATCAATAGTCCTTTCTAAAATCTTTGTATAGGTGAGGCATTTTAACAAACTTAATTATCCTCTTGCAACCTTGCAGTGTTTTGTACTAACTGTATTATAGTCAGCTTATGTATTCTCCTCACTGATATCTTTTCTGGCTTAGTCTGTGCAGTCATTTTAAAAAAGAGAGACAATTCTGGCTGGGCCACAGTTGTAACTGCTAGCTCCAGTGAAATACAGCATGCTGAGCCAGACACAGGGTCCACCATCTATTTGTAGTAGGAATGAACTAAATATCCCTAGGATAAAAGAAGAATGGGAGTACAATTTCATGTGACAAGAGAAAGATGTCATAACAAGATTATGCTTATAGGCAATTTAAACTTCTTAAAAAATGATCTCAAAATTCATGAGACATGACATAATGGGGAGAGTGCTAGTGATTGCAGTAAATAATTGTTTTATGAGCCATTGTGTTATAGTAACCCTAATAATAAATTCTGTTTCTCCCATTCTGAGGTCACTTTTCCCCTGTCTGGGGCACATCTTCTGACTAAATTTTCTTAAACTCTACCTCAAAACAGTAATCTCAGTGTAAATAGAGAAAAAAATCCTATTTGCTGTGAGGAGGGAATAGATGCTTTAGTTTCTATAAGCTCTTTTGAATCAGTCCCTTCATGCGGTCCTTTATATTACTTCATTACATAGGATCATGGAGCAGTATGTCTGGAATTCTTTTTGGAGAAAATCACAACCTTGTATTTAAATATTGTTCTTTCAGATGATCATTCTGCTTTACATGTGTAGGGTCAAATTCCTCAAATATGCTGTCACTTTCATATATGGCTGAGCAGGATTTGCAGGTGCTATTGGGACGGCAAGAGATTTGTAAGGAGGCCCACCCTTGAAATGACTACTTTTGGTCGAGTTTAATATCAAAGACCTCTCAGGGGATGCATGGAGTTTGAGTATTGTTTTACATCTCAGTCACCTTCCTACCATTTTATGTCTCTGTCAGTTATGAAGCCATCCAAATAATACTTTGTAAGTATTGACATGTAATGACATAATCTCTTTGCAATATCTAGCAGTGTCATTTATATTTAAATTCCAAACAGGCACTGCTGGTGGGTAATGATGTGCGTGTGTATGTTTATAAAAAAAAAAAAAAAAAGAAAACGTATGCCTGTACAGTTATGACTTTGTCACTGCTGTAGCATACTTAAGGATATTATCCAGATAGAGAGTACCTCATGTATCTGCTCTGCTCAAACAGACCAGTTTAATCTCATATGAGCTGGACCACAAAGAAGTTGTAGCTTTGTTATGCCGTCACGCAGCTGTCACCGAGTTAACATTTTTGGTGGGAGCCCGTGTCTGATTGAAAGGGGCTGTATGACTAGTAAAGGGCTGTATGTAAAGGCATTGGTGGCCTGTACTGTCAAATACAGAAATTGGTAAGTAGATAAACCTGTAGCCCCTTGGAAGGCTAAGGCTTTGAAACTTAGTTGGGGGTGGGCAGGACACAGGACATGTGGAATTAAAATGCTTCTTCCAAACACTGCAAAGCTTCTTTGGTTGGAAGCTTCGTTGTCCTGTTACCCCATGAGATGTCTCGTTCATGCAGAAGCTTCTCTCATGTTGTGTATTACTATAATCAATGCAATATATACTAATGTATACCTGCTTGGTACTAAGAGAATATTTTATTTCCCAACTTGGGAGCAAAGGAAGTTAAACTTTTGTAGTAATCAAGACTGAGCGTAGAACTTAATAAAAAGAAAACTCAAATCCTGGAAGTTCCTTTTCTGTTTTTAAATACTAATCTACTGACTCAAGGAATAAATGTTTAAATTACAGTGATACTAAAAGGTCCAGCTTATGATCTTCTTGAGTTAGACTTTTAATAAACACTGAAGAAAACATTGCCCCAAGTACAAGTAGAAAGCACGTACTTAGAGCTATGTTTAACTGTGAAAATTTAAACCAGTTTCACAAGCAGTTTGGCAGCTGGTTTCTTGGAAATGGGAAGCTAATACTTCCTGAGAACTGAAATGAAAGCTTCAGAACTTAAGCTTATTTGGGGAATTTAACATTATAGTTTTTAGAATGATACATTAATATTTTAGGAAAATACATGAGGTAAAGCGGTCTGGGAATTTTCTTTCCATGGAAAATGTTGAGATATTTCTGTTTTCTTTGACTTTTACTGTTTTTGGGATTTTTCTCATCCACTTTTTTTTTTTTCTTGCCAAATTCTCATCTTAGTGTTTAGCCTCTGATTCTTTTGCTGTTGGAGTTATTAAAATCAGCTGATGGGTAATAATGCCTTTCTCTCTGCTGGTACTGAGCAAACAGGTTCAGCTACTGCAGTGCATGTGTTCCTTCTGTGGGTTTTCAGTCCTCTCTACAAGGCTTACTCTTTACAGTGGAGGGAACTGGCTTTGCAGCGTCGTTGGAGCAAATGGAGAATAGAAAGCAAATAGTGGTTGTGCCTGTACAGAAAATAAGGGATATAACTGGCAGGAGGTGAAGGGGAAAAAAAAAAATCAGAAGGGTAGAGGTAGAGAGGTGGGGGAAAAAGGACTAGAAAATAGTGATCAAAAATACAGGAGTGGTAACATTGGAGAAGATAAGTGGAAATGCTTAGGAGAAAAAAATGTAAAGGAAAGATAGTGTTAAAAGCAGACAAAAAGAAAATAGACTATATTAATAGTCCCATTTAAGAATTCCACAAAAAAAGGAGAATAATATTTTATAAAGCTGTTTCATTACTAAGTTGTTTCAGTTTAATTTTCAGTACAGTGAAATGTTTGAGAAGGAGCAGCTTACATAAGGAAATGTTAATTCAACTAAATTATGCACTGCCTGGTTAATACACTGAAAGGCAGACACGCTGCAGGTGTGGTAGGTCAATAAAGTCAGGTACAGTTCAGATACATGATGGTAAGTGATAATCTTCCTTCAGATGATTCTGTCAGAATCTATGGGTAATGCTAGTTTAAGTAAGAGTGTGAGACTGAATTGACACTTTGTATAATAAAACCTTTAAAAAGACAGAAACTAAAACTGCTCTGCTGTGCACTTTGCAAGCGGGAAGTTTTTCTTCACTGGTGGTTGTCACTGCACTGCTTAGGCTTTATTTCATAAGCAGATACTGTGCTAATTTAAACTTTGACTTCCTATTACAAAGTAGAAATCAGAAGATTAAAAACCTCCTGCTATAGATTTTTTAATAGAAAGTGACAGTTTAATTTGGCAGAGTTGAGCTGAAATTATGTTTAAACCTAGTAGAGAGTGCCAGCATCAGCAGCTCCAGAGTAGTTGGAAATGAAAACAGAAACATGAATAATTAACAGATAAGCTTGAGTTCCTCAGATATTTTGCAATTACTTACTTTAGAAAAGTTTTCTTCTCCATAAAATCCCGGTGTTCTGTTTTTTTAGTCAACCTGGTTTTGCTTACTGAAAAGTGGTGGATATATGTAACTTTTGTTTTACAAAAAAAAGATTTTTTTTTTTGTTTACTTTTTCATTTAAAAAAAGGTTTTGCAGGTAAGGTAAATTTTTACTAATACACAGTTTTATTTCTTTCTTAGTCACACTGGTGTTTCCCAAGATACAGCAACATTTAAAAAGAAATATAGTCATTTGCACTCATTGGGTTCCATAAGGCCAAATGACCTGCAATTTTTACATCCAATAATAAATTCAAGAGCAATTGTAGCCTTGTTGGCAGGGTGTTCTATTCCAGCGTGCAGCTTCATGTAACAACACTGAACTGTTAAACATCTGAGTTATTCCATGTGCTTATAGTAAACAGCATTCAGAAAACTATCATCATGGTAGTGGCACAGAAAATACTACTTTTTTGTATTTATACCATCTCTGTTACTAGCTGTGCAACAACTTCATGAGGTGGAATATGGTTCAACCGTATGGTGGAATCAAAGCTGCCAGTTTCTACTGCAAGGAAATTAATATGTAAAATCCCTGTTTTCAAAAGTTCTTTTATCTATTTCAGCCTACAAGATGTTTTGCTAACTCAGCTGGTGATTTCAGTTAAGAAATCTGTTCAGAGCATCCTGTTGGTAAAATCTAGGCAATTTTGCTTTGAGAAAAAATATTCATGCCTGCAAAACCATGATTTTTCCTCCCTGTTCCCACTCAGTAAGTAGGATGGAAGTGCATTTTCCTCCCAGTTCTCTCTTCATAATACTGTAATTTGGAAAATGTTTCTTACTTGAGGAAGGTATATACTTTTTATAGGGAACAAGAGTAAATTTTACCTTTGGTCCTACTGCTCTGACTTCCAATGTAAGTGGATTTCTAACAGCAGGTACCAAATTCAAGAGAAATAATACCAGTATTTCTCCTCTTTCTGAAGGTGATTATACTGTATTCTGGCATGGAATGCTCTTGGATTAATCTGTATTTTCCTGCAGCCTCAAATTTAAAAAAAAAATACTTGTTTAGCAAATTATCAGTAAGAAGATTTCTGTTAGTGTTACAGTCTATTTGAAGATGACCGACATCAGGAACAGAGCCTCTGCCAACAATAATATTAATTATATCATCTATAATCATGGAATAATTTAAGATGGAAGGGAAGCTGGAGGTCAGCTAGACTAACCTTCCACTCTGAGTTGGATTAGGTTGTTCAGGGCCTTATTTTGAGCATTGCCAAGGAGAGAGTGTATCTGAACTGCTGAAGCTTTCCTCGGAATCGGTTCTGAGGACATTAACATTACTCAGTACCACCACTGCCCTACCCCGCAGAGAAAAAGAAAAAGTAGGTGCAGAAAAGGTGGCTGGTTTTATTTGTGGCACGATTTCCACTGTCATTTATGAAGTGTCAGTAACATAGGTTGCAATGTCCTTAGCTTTTCTCTCCTCAGCAGAGGCTTTTAGGGAAACACCCTCACAAAATCTATTGATGTCTCTGATGCTGTAGGTTGTGGTAGAGCTGCAGATAGCTCTGAACTATGAACAGTTCCAGTCATGTCAGAACTGAGATCCCAAAAGCAGTGTGAAATAATAAAACAATGTTATTTATTTTACTTTTTAGAAACATGGGAAGTGTAATACTGTTTCAAAAAAGAAAACACCAAAAAAAAAAAAACCAAAGGCTTTGTGAACACATTGGGAACAGCTTTGTGATATTTTACCCAAACCTTGGTTACTGTTGTCAAGCTTATGGTAAGTAGTTTCCCAACATGCATATAAACAACAAGTCCCTGTTTCCTGCTGCATGTCACTTTCATTTTGTGTTACTATTTTTTGCATAAAATTCCTCCATAGTACTGTAGAGGGTAGGGAGTCTTGTAGAAGCAATTCTAGCATGATTTTACTCCCAAGGTAAAAAAAGTTGAAGCGTCAGCCTTGTGACAGCAATGTGTTTCCTCAGTGGTATGACGGTTGTAATTAGGGAAGCAGGCCTGACAAGGTATTCTAGTGAGGTATTATGAAATCTATAGTAAAAACAGATACTATCAGTCTGTAATTATCCTGAGGCATAGAGTCAAGGGGAGGAGGGGGAATAAAAACCAAAACAAAGCAAAAAAACCCACCTAAATATTTATTAGTAAGTCAAAGCAGTGGAGTTTTAAACCATGACAGTGCATCTTTTTGCTGCTGAGATAGTGTGAAGACATTGTTTTAGAAAGTCGAATTACTGAAGTATAAGACCTGGTATTCCTCCTGTTCTAATGTTGCTTATATAATGCCATAATGAAAGGAAAAAGGATAGGACTGAAGTGCTTTCAGGCTTAAAATAATTAAGTAGACAAGTGTTCTTGTTCTTTGCTTTAAATGTCAGATTCGGTTCTCATTACTCTAAGAACTTTAGTTGAAAAGTAATTGGTCAGGCATTACTTTCACCAGGCGTTTTAGTCCATGTGCTGTAGCTTCTCAAATGCTAATTTCAACTATACGTTATTATCGTTCTTATTAACGCAAGAAGTAGTATGGTGTTACTCTTCTCTTATTTTTTGCCATCAGTGAAAAGGTTACTGACAAAGTATGGCTCTTGCTTCTTGCATTTTCTGTTTTCAGTTTTAAGTTTCATGATGCATTGACAACACTGCTTAGAGCTAAAGATGACTTTCTTACTGGAATAAACTGTCAAATGCAACCAATTAAAATCCATTCACCTTCATGTGGATTTTACAATATTTTTTTATCTGTATTATTTGAAAGTCATTAGAGGCTATTTAAATAAGGGCTGCATTTCTCTCTATTCTTTAATATATTTGCTATAGGAGTTTACAGTAGGATGTTTTATGTTTATTTTAACTTTTGAGACTTTATCTGGAATGCTGAATTTGTGGTAGCAGTGTATTTTTGCAGGGATAAAATATGATGCCATAAATAAAGGACAGATGGAATTTTACATGTGACAAAACTGTGGGGTTTAACAGAAAGAGAAGTTGTTTGAAAGGGAATACTTTTATCCATATGATAACATCTGGCTTTGGTATTCCCTTTGCTGCAGCATTACTCAACAGACTGACTTCTCTTTTAACATGATTTTAGTTTTAGTTGTAGAAGCCTTTCACTGAATAATCAGGTTATCCTCTTTGATAGTCTAAATCCTGAGAAATTGACCTCTGTGCTTTTTCATTGTATTGCTGTATATGCTACGGTCAACAAGGATCTGCTAAATCTAACTCAGTTCTCTTAAATCACCCTAGGTGACGTGGTGTATCCTTGTATTGAAGTGATGTGCAGACATATATGATGCAATGCTTGCATTGGTTGGAAAGGACATAGTACTGTAAAAAAGTAACAAGGTGTAAAAATTAGTAATGGCCTTTGCACCCTGCTACTATTTAAGTTCCAGTTCTACCTGTTTTTGTAGATACCGGGGTGGAAGAAAAGTGAAAGGCAATATAGTTCCATGTGTGCTTTCCATGGGAGGCTGAGCAGATTCAGAGCTTGTCCTGCTGGAAATCTGTATTCTGGGGAATGCATGTTGCATGAAGAAACAAAAAATACAGTGTTAGAACAGCCAGGAGTAAACAAGGATTTGGACCTCCCTGTGTACAGTCGTACATGCCTGTTAGCCAAGTTTAGCTTTTTAATTCTGGGGGGGTGCAACCTCTGTATTAATCTTCACAAAATTCCAGTGTGGTCTGTTCCAAACTCATCATCGTGTTATGCAAGAGGACTGGTCATTGAACGTAGTGGATGACTGCCATGCCTCTTGCCTCGGGCTTGTTAGAGAGCAGAGGACGTTGTTCCTCTTCCAGTAGTACTGTTGTCAAGTTCAGGCCTGTGTCTGTGCAAGGGGCAGTATATCAAATCATATTCTAATCCAGAATGTCTGTTTTAGTGGGCAAGAGTGCTTTAAAATCTTTATGTTCATTAAAAGTGTAATTTTCCCCTCAAGAACACAGTTATTTGGAGTATGCATTACAGCTATGTAGAGAAAGAGGTGACTGAGTCTTCAGAATTCAGAGGAAAACAGTGGATACAATACAGAAAACTGTGGATGGGACAAGAGTGCTTTACCTAAGGCTGCTTTTTACAAGCAGTTACATCTATTACACAATATTTTTAATGGACTTCATATAGGCACTCAGTAGTTAAGTGTCAAACCATTATAACTTAATTAAATAGTGTCTCATGACTGTGGCATAAGGAGGAACATTCTGATTAGTGCCCCCTCTTTCTGAGTGATTATTGAATAAGTGACAGTACTTTGAAAAATATAGGAATGGGTATTTAGTCATTGCTATTAGAATAATGTTTTCACATTCAGGATTGGAGAATTTGACATGATTTTTTTTTAAGACCTAAAGCTTTGTGTTATATATCTTAAAAATCACTTGTCCTGTTTGGCCAATTAAAAAGAATATGTGGAATTGCTTTAAGAAGTTACTTGCAGAATGCTTGAGCTAGAGAAGGAGATCTTGAAAGGAGGGTATACAAATCCAAAACCTTGTAGGAAACACTGCCAAACTGTTGTTTCTCAAGTTAAGACCAACCTAAAATCAGCAGTTTGCTTTTTCTGTCCTGAAATTTCTAAGAAAACCATGATTTTAAAGACAACATCCACAACTTGAAAAGATTACAAGATATCAAGAAGTAACTCTGCTATTGCCAATGAGTTTTATGTGGAAATAATTGGATACTAAGGTAAAGATCAGAAACATATAGAAATAAAAATCACAATTGGTGTAATCTTTTAAGGGAATTTTGATGGAACATTATGTTTCTAATTAAACAGTACAGACTTTTGGAGAAAGGTTTTTGTTTTTTCCAGGAACCTGTAATTATTTCTGAAAAGCAAAATATCCACATTATGTGAATATAAAATGGCTTCCTAGAAAATAATAGGAATTTCATGCTAATGATAGTTCATGGTACCTTCATCATTTCTTTCTGCATAGTGGTGCATGTGTTACAGATCCCATGGAGGCTATGGTTTGTAGTATGACGCATGAAATCCAGTATGGGAGTCCATCTTTGAAAGCTGTATAACAGTATGAGTAATAGAGTGGTATCTCCTGTGAGTTACTGAGATGCTGTTCGCAACAGATGGACAAAAATTTAATTCTTATGCCCTGAAAAAACAAAGTCTTTCACAGCAAAGTTTTTTTGGTAGAACTAGGGTTCCCATGCTACCTGTCACCAGTATCGTTTACCAAAAATGGAGGTAACTTTTTTTTTTCATTTTTACTTTAACCTCACCACTGTATTTGAATCATATCTAAAATGATTGCCCAAGAAGCAGGGCGTGCTAGATTATTTTCTGAGTGGTACAGCTCAAAAATAATCAATAGATAACTTGCTTTTTCCTTATTATCTGTTAAACAGCTCACGATGTTCTTTTGAGAGAAAAAAATATTTTTTCAGTTGCTCTATGTGCATATGTCCCCCAAGAGTAATCCAGAATACAAACAATCTGCAAAATTTGATGAAATTTTGTGAGTCTAATTAATTCGCTGTCCATCAAGAATTCCTTTGTCAAGCTTGTCAGTATGGAAGCACGACACGAGCTGGAAAACATTGATAAAACATGACAAAGAGCTTCTTAGTGTGTTTGATGTGTCATTCAAATGTAAACAAATGCTGCTGCATAAAGCAAAAATTTGTGGCAAGGAGATGGAAAACAGTGGAAAATGCATGCCTGAAAACAACAAAATAAGCAAAAAGATCATGTAAAACCTGCTTTCCTTTTACACTACCTGAGAATGTTGTGCAAAACATAGCACTTGCTTTTTATTCTTCAACTAAAACTCTAGGTGTACTATGTGCAAAATAAGTAAACATTGAACAAACACTAGAAACTTTCAAGAGCAACTTCTGGTTTAGACCTAATAAGACTGAAGATCAACAATTTTCTCATTAGCTGTTCAGAGAAATTGCTAGCATGAATCTTCCAAAGCAAAGGATGTATCTACTTACTCCAGATGACACCAAGGCAGTTGGGTAGTGCTTACGAAACCGAATCAATTTACTTTGGTACAGTTGGACTGAAAAGCATTTCTGTTGGCATTTTTAGAAATGTATCTGAAAAATAAGAGACTGGCTATTTTTTAGTATCAGGCACTTCCATTTGTGCTCAAGAGAGGAAGTTTGTTTTTTTTTTCCTTATGGGGAAAAAAATTTGCTCAGTGTGTGGGATCTTAATAGAAAAACTTCTTAAGCCTTTTAGAGAATCAATGTGCAAATGTTGCAGCACAGGGAAATATAATGCAGATGTACATTTTGATTGATATGAGAAAAAAATGAATGATATATTGGCTGTAAGAGCAGAATTTCACACTTTCTAGGAATGATCAGAAAAAAATAAGAATTTTTGTAACAGGCTTTATCAGTATTTCATCAAAGTTTAGAATTTCTGTGAAGTGCTTCAAGACTTCTAGTTTTGGTATAGCAACTCATCTTACCAGCTAACAGAAAATGCAGTGATGTCCTGAGTGCTTTGTGCTAGCCTTTTGTTGAAATTTAGGAAACCGATACAGAAGTTGCTTTCTTGACATAACTGCACCACTGTGAATTTCTCTAACTGTTGGCAAAGCACACAAGTCTGTGTGTGTTAGTGGCCAGTAATAACATATGCTCCTAAAGGAAATGTTATGATTTATTTTAGCATTTTTTTCAGGTACACTGAAAAAGAAGATGGATTGAAAAAAGCCCTAAATACCAGCCAGTGTGTATGTTTCTTCTCTCTCTGTCTCTCTTAATACTAAAATCTTCCCTTAGATCATCTCTCTCTCTCCCCAACCACTGATCCTGTCTCCCATTGAAATACACATTAAGCTCATCTATTGTGAAATAAATCTTCAGAAATCTCTCCAAAACAGACTTAAAGGTGTAATGGATTGAATTAAAATTGAGTGACATACTATTTAAAAATACTTGGTAAAAACAGTTAATCCTGATGAAAGGTATAAATAACTTGTCTGAAGCAAAGATAACTTTGAAGTATAAATAATGTAATACATTTTAATCAGTTTTACTGCAACAATTTTTACCTATAAAATAACTTTATCTTTGGTGCTCTTTTCAAGTAAGCTTAAAGACTTGCTTGAATAGAATTTTAGTAGTGAAATCTCCTTAGTTTGGACCCTGCGCAAGCTTATGATGGTGTACTCTCTTACTTTCTCTGGGTAACAACAATTAAAAAAAGACTTGCTGAGTAGTTGCCTGAAGTGGTGTAGAAAGTATAAGTTTCAGATGCAAGTTTGTTTCTTGTGAAAATACTGCTGATGGACCATGTTTATTCAGAAAATCACAGGAGATTTACTAGAGCAAAATTCAGTTTTGAGCAGACAATCACCACAATGTTATGTACCACTGAAGCTTGTTGTTCCCGCTTGTAATAAAAAGATGGTACCTAACACAAGTTAACATCACTGTGCAGAGAGTTGATATTTTGGCATTTGAACTGAAAGTTTTGAGCCATGTGTATGTCAGTAGAGTTTCTAAGGTTCTTTCTTGACCAGCCAATACAATTTAACAAAGATAAAGCTTTATAACTGGCTCTAAAAGTTTAATACAGATCCTCTATCATGTTCAAAATACACTCCTTCCCCTCTAGAAAAAAAATACATCCTTGTAAGGACTATAGCAAGGTGTAACTGTTATGCTGGCCATCTTCAGCTAAGCTCATTTCATATTCCAAATCACTGATCTGAGATGAACATAAATTACATGGCATACTTTTTTTCTTTCTAAATGAGCTGCCAGTGTTCTTACAAGTTTTCCAGACAGAGGAAAAAGGAAAGGGGGAACCCCCTCCATCTCCCAAAAAACTTCTCCAGAAACACAAAACCAACCCCGAATGAGAAGGGAAGGAACATTCTGTGAGGAAGCTTGCCACTTTTAAACTTGAAAGTAATGGGATTCATTCTTTATTGTCTAGTTTCTTGTGTAATACTTCTCATTTTTAGAGCAGTGATGCAAAAATGCTAACATGTCACCCATGTCTATGGTTTGGAACAGATGGTAGCTTTGCACAAGTGCTTTACTTGATGTCACAGCATTAAATATGATTCAAAATGTCAGTCTTTTAAAGTATTTTTTCCATTAACATTTTAGTATTTTACATCAGTTGTGATTGTGGAACAAATATGGAATAATAGGCTGCAGAAGTATGTTCAGTATAAATACAGTGAACTGAAATCTGGATATAGTTGAGGAAAATAAACGGTATCATTTTCAATTCAATTGTGTGTTCCTGGCACTGGAACCCAGTGCATTTCAGAATCTGCAGAGCATAAATTTGACCTTTGAAGAAAGAAGACTTATTAAGTTGACACTGAGAATTTATTTTGATGTTAAGTAACTTTACACAATTTTCCACATCTGGCTGATTTGAGGGGAATGAAGTAGGAGACTGGTTGTGTACTGCTGCCTGTTAGAAGCATTTCAAGAGTTTCTGTATTGTTTTAATGTTTAACATAACTATGAAAATCTTGTCATTATGATGTGTACAATCAATTATTTATGTGGGTTTTTTTTAAGTAAAATCCCTGGTGTCACAAAATTTAGAAGGGAAAAGTATGTTACAGGAATATCCTGCGGGATGGGGGGTACCAGCGCAATGCCTGTATTAATCATGACGGTCAGATTTTTGCAAATGTAGTACAACACCATGAAATGCAATGCTTAACACTGCAGTCAGCTAGTGTATTCTTTGAATTACCTGTATTCAAGAGAAATTTTCTTCCGTCACAAATTGTTCTTCATCCACCGAGACCAATTAAAGTTATTCCAGCTTTGCATGTTCCACATTCCTTCTCTAGCCTTAGTTTCAGGCCCAGATTCAGCATAGGGTGATGGTGGGTGCCAGTATGGATTGCTTGTGATGACCATCAGCAGCTCCTGAAACTGGAGTGAGGTGCAAGGCATCACACAAGGTGGAAAATAGTTTGGTGGCATTTTGTTTGGCCTGGCAGTTGGGTTTGTAGGAATGCAGGAGGCATGCAGACATGGCAGAACAAAGGCAGCCGATGCCTTCTTCCCTTCTGGTCACGCTCGGCAGAGGGTCTGGCAGGAGACTGCAGGATTAGATCTGTGATGCTCCTCCGTCACGATGACCTTGGACCGACCGCCCATAATTCAGGAACTCTGTCGTGCGGAAGGTACCTCCTTTGCCTCTAGGAGTTGTTTGCTTTCATAACAGAGTCCTGGGACCTGCAGATAAAACTGTTCTTGCTATCTTAGGCGAGTCATTTTTTAATTGATTATTTGTGGGGAGAAGGGTGCGACTTAGCCAGCTGATACTACTGTGGCAGTGGTTGCTGTACTTCATTCAGAAATAGATGTACCTAACGTCCTTTGTAGCTGGCTTTGTGCTCATACCTGTCCCCCACTATTAGCTTATTTTTAAGGTCTTCATCTGCGTGGTTGTGACGAGCTAATCTCTCAGATGAAGGACTGGTCACGCCTCAAACATTGTTCTGGAGAGGTATGCGCGCGCAGCGAGCGCACACGTGCTGTCACACTGGCTATCCGAGCGGCGGAGGGCGCACAGGCGCTGCGCAGGCGGGTCGGTGTGCTTCGTCCAAGCCCCTCAAAGCAACTGGTGCTTCAAACCGTCAATCGTCGGTTAACTCCCAAAGGGGAGGGGCTCAACCA
>NW_010549986.1:20682-42797 GCF_000687285.1 Phaethon lepturus | reverse complement strand
GACGTTGTCCCCCCCCCCCCCCCCCCCCCCCGCTTTTAAACGAAGGTTCGAGAAGGTGAGGCTGCGCATGCGCTAAGGGGCGTTACCTGATAGGCACTGGCTATATAAGGCCACGGGTTCGCCTCAGGCGGTAGCACGCGCGGGCTCTGCAAGTGGTTGCCTGAGCGGTTTATGGCTACGCGGGATCCCGGCGTGGTGATGTGTTTTCATTCTCTCTTTTCTTTCTCTTTTTTTTTTTTTCTTGTTGAAATTTGGGACTGTTTGGCCAGTTGCCGCATTTTCCGTTACCTGCCGGTTAATAAAACATAAATAATTGCCTCAAAAAGAGTAGCTGTCGCTGCTCCTTATTCCCACGCAGAGGATCGCTAAAATTACCTGCTCCGGGACGGGACAGTGGTCTATCACACAGGGTTAGGAGTACTAATATAATACATCATGATAGACTTGGAATGTGTCTTGTCTGGTAAAAAGATTTTGTATCTTGCCAGTGATACGGGCAATAAAATGAGGTAGGGATAACGTGGGATGATTTCAGGGCAGTAAAGAAGGACGAGAAACAAACAGGGTATGGCTGCAAACCGGCTTTAGTTGGAGAGGTGTGGTGTTGTAGAATGGTGGTATTTGACCCTGACGTGCAGAAAACGGACTCCACAATCTATAAGATTGCAAAGTAGGTATGTTTATTCAGCGCTGGGCAGCACGGGGGGGTAGTCCCACCAAAACCGTGCGCCCCCAACGCAGCGCTTACTTCAAATATATACAGCAAAGTGTTGCATATACATAAAGTTTAGCAATATACCTATACATATGCATGATCTATCCCCGCTTCGTATTAAAATTAGTTCTCTTCCCATCTGCGCTTGCGTGTTGCCTCCTGGTGGTGGTCGTCGGGGGTCGTGGGGATGAAGGCCGGTGGTTCCTCTTCATCACCGCTATTAACCTTTTGCCTTTGCGCAGGCTCCGTTGTTTTTTGGCTTCTATCCAAACCGTAGGGTCAGTTTTAGCTAATTGCTTGAGGTAAGTTCTTAATTCTTATCAGGGACCGTCCTCGTGAGGAGCCACAAATCTTCTTGCTCCTTTCAGTTTATCAGGACCTGTCTTTGGGAGGAACTACAGTTCTCCTGCTGTAACTATTTCACACAATACCTAACAAGATTTCAAGCTTCATCTACTAATTAACTGCTAAGACTCCCTTAACCCCTTCTCTCAACCCTAGTATCTCTGGGCTTTTGGGATTATTTTTTTATTTTTTTTTTTTTAGTATCAGATTTTAGAAAAGGTTTGTTTCCACTATTGGCCTCTTTGTCATGTCGTGTCCCCCCCCAATATTCATAATACTGTTGAGTCTGTGAAGTCATGTTCATTTATATTAAGAATGTTGCAAGGGAGTAATGATCGCTGAGTGGTGAAGTGGAACTGAACATCATTTACGTCTGTGTGTTCTGTCCTTCTCTTACTTACTTGTAGGTAAACTACATGGGAGCTGTGGATGTATACTCCTTTTTCAGAGTGGGGTTGTCTAGCACACCTAAGAGTGTGTATCAGAGGGAAGAGGGAAGAATCATGTGGTCTTTGAGGAAGTTAATGTTAACTAGAGATGTTTACGCATGTTAGTGTGTAAAGCATTCTCATTTGCTGAGGTGCTGTGTACAAGAACAAAACTTGAATAAAAGCATGTGCTAGATACAGTCAGTTCAGCTATACTGTATTACTATGGTTAGCAAGGCAGCAATTGTTACTGTAGATATTCGAGACTTTCCATAGTAGTTGTCTTGTAGTTCAATCTAACTCTTAATTGTGGATCTTATTGTAAGGTCATTATTTAGTGTTGCAGTACCCGCTATAGTGCCACTTGATTCCCAACTAGGGGCTCTGGCCAGTAGCCGAAATACGACGGGACAACTGGTATCGCTGCCAGTGCACAGTAGCAATGGAACAGCATGTGTTACCATTTGCTGTGTTTTGTGGTACATAATGTTGTTACAAGAAGGGTGGCAAGGGATTGTTTCTCTTAAGAGATTAAAGGAAAGACAGTTTGAAATTGCAAGCCTTTGACAAAGTTATTTTGAAAAGACTGTAATGTTTTCTTTTTGCTGTCCTCTTGTGAAGTCCAGCTAGCCTTTTCTTAGTGATATGAAGTAGAGTGTTGAAGGCTATTAAAACCCAGGTAAGATACAGAGAAAATAATAGGGCACCAGGTACATTCTGACCCAGCTACACTACTATCTATATCCAAGGTACCTAATTTAGAACTTAAAGACACATGTATATTTGGAAAGCTGTTTAATCTGTAATTGATGTGAAGTAGATGAATGGACAGCAGAAGTTTGAAACCTTTTAACTTGTCAAAATAAACCTAATGCATTGAGAGTACCCCTACTTCTTCCTCTGTTCAAAGATCTAGAGTATTGCGGAAATGGCAGCAGAGAAAAACCTACAGTCACATCCTTACAAAAAACTTGCCCGTTAATGAGCAGGGTCAAATTCCTTCCTTGGTTTAATATTAAGCAAATGGGTAGTTAGCTGTAGAAAGCCCTAGGCAAATGCAGAGCTTGGCACACGTGATGTTCTAGGCTGGCTTTCTTGGTCATGATTTTCTTCAGCAGTCGTATCTAAACGGTTTTGGAACCTGGATTAAATGAGTAAATATTACTAACTTAGGAAGTATGTCTTTCATTGCTGCAGTCTGTCAGAAGAGCCCTACTCTTCCTGGAAAATTCACAGCTGTTCATATAAGAGCAGTGTGTCAAGCCCAAAAGGTGGTTAGGGTTGTTTTTGTTTTTTTTTTTTTAATTGTAACTTTTTAAAGTGTAGTAGTGTGTGTTTTCAGACAGTACTAGTGTAGTGTTTTTTTTTTTTTAACATAAAGTGTACAGCTGTCAGTTTCTTTTAATCTGATGTACTGGCCAAATAAAGGGTAACATTTTATCCCTTGAAATAGTTAATTTTTTTTCCAGCATATATTTCAGTGTGAGCTTCCTGTCTCTAGTCGGCTTACAGGGAGTTCTGAAATGACCTGCTAGGCAAATAGGTAGCTGTCTCTGGAGTAGAATACTTGGGAATAAGTTTTGACATTCTGTCTGACATCTGGTATTAGCTGTCTTAAAGCAAATTGTAGTTAACACATGTAAACACGTTACAATGAAATAATTTTCAAGAAACAAGATAATTATAGTAATGTATCTTGTTACATAGTCATAACACTTATATTCCCTTTGAGAAAGAACCTTATTGATAGCTTTTATCTGGGTAAGGTTAGCATCCTGTGCGAATTTAGCAATGGTCTCCTTTTGCTATTCTGATGTGTACTTACAATGACACTGAAATACCATAACACTCTTCCTTACTGCTAGCTAAGTCTTGCTTATGGTTTACATACTGTGTCTATATAAATAACATCTTCAGGCGACATCAACAAGTAGAAAATTGGACTAATATTTACAAACACTGACTGGCAATGTTTTAGTCTCTTATTCCAGCCTAGCCCACTACCATCATTGTTTGAGATTCTTAGACAAATTAATTTTGTATGATCACCTTAACTTACTGGATATACGTTTAGGCTGAGGGTGAAGGGATAGGCAGCATGCTTGTAAGTGTTGTGATAGAAATTACGGTTTGGAACACTGTTAAGTTGTGCATTGTAGAGAAAACTAAATCACAGGTTTCATTCTTTCATAATCTACTAAACTAGTTAAAGCTAGTGCTTTATGAGAGGAGCTGTATAATGGTTACACTGTAAGAGGAACTTACTCCACTACTGATCGTCTGTCTTTTCTTAATATGCTCAGTGGGATACTGCACCTCGCTTAAGCAAGAAAAGCAGCAGTGAACATGGCAGAGCAAAAGAAGTCAGCACTTTGTTCATCTCATGTGCATTCATTATAAAATCAATACAAATGTAAGTGCTGGCATTGGAAAGGCTGTGAAACAAGTATGAAGGAATCTGAGGAGTATAGTAGTTCTGCTGAGTTTTCCTTCATTTGTATTTTAATGACAACTGTGTGCAGTCATTTTAATATAGGTCCATCCCAAAATAGGCACCTAGAAGAGCTAGTGTTACAGAAATAATTTCACCTAGGGGAAGGATAGAGTTTAAAATATCTACAATGCAGAGTTTATAACACAACAAATGCTGACTCTCCTATAAAATGCCAGGTAACTTTAGTATCTATAATAAGCAGAATCCATTTAAGGACAACAGAAGGCAAATATTAACCTTGACAAATGAGGTGTTAGGAAGACAGGACTTAACACAGAATTGAAATGGTAAAATGCTGCCTTTCTTTTATGGTATTCCAGTCCTGAAGGGAGAAGGAATTCATAACAGAGTTTTGAGCTTTTATGAACTCAGTAACCTTCTAACTAAACTAAAAGAATTTTTAGTCCTTAGGTAGGTTTTTCACACTAATATAGTTTGTCCGTCCAACTTACATATTTCTACCGTACAGTGTACTTGGATGTTGTTTTTTCTTACATGTTATCTATGGTTCCGAGAGACCTCTCATTTGTTACTTGGTTTATGATGGTTAGCATAATGGACAGTCTAATTGATGCTGAACAAACTTCTTTCAACGGTTGTGAAATAGCACTACTGATTTTAATATTTTATGTCAGTTCTATCTCTTGAAGTAATATAAAACATGCATTCTTAGCTTTATCTGCTGGTAAAAACATAATGCTATCTTTTACACTAGAAATTCAAGACAGTAAAATCCTATGTCAAACAGCATTGTAGAGAAAAGGCCTTTGTTTGTAACAAAATGACAATGAATATTTGCTTTCATTTGCAGTCAGTTCAGGTGCCTGTATAATTTTCATGGAGTTCTGTTTATTCAAAAGGAAGGGCTTTTTCACAGTTTATGCCAAGGACTTTATAGATAATTAATTGTAATGGATACTTTAAAGCTGAAAGCACTTTATCTGTGCTGTCATGTGCATTTGGGATAGTACTGAAATAGGTTTTCTTCTTATACATTATGTAGGGAATTAGATGATGGCTAGCTTGCATGTAAATGAGATCAGCTACTGCATTTACTGTAGAAAGGGATTTCCCACCATAAAAGCCACTAGTATTTAATTGTGCAGATGGACTACAAAAATGCTTAATCCAAACCTTTAATGATGTAATTGTTCAAATGAAGTTTGTATATTTGCAACAGTCAGTACCAAAAAGTTGTTTTGTTTATTTAGACTAGGATTTTCTGAAAAAAAAGTTTTCACTGCTGGAGCAGTGAAACACAACCCTTTTTGTAAGCATTATATTTTTTTAAATGGATAACAGAGTATCTGTTAAAATTAGTTGGGGATGTTACATAATTTCATCACTGACCTGGTTTATTGTTCTATTCCTTTGGCACTTTTCAGTACTGAATTGATGCTTTTCTTCTCTCCTGTGTTATAACCATGGCATGTTTTTCCTAAGCTACTTTTAGCCAGAAATGAGTAAGAGCCCTTAACACGCTTAGTTCAGATTATAAGCAAACCTTTCATTTCTGTTTTCATTGTTAATCTAAATAAATTTCTCACTGAACTGAATATTTGAGTACTAAGTACTGAGAAGTTTAGAATTGGTTTCATGGTTTCAAAAATACAACACCGAAAGCTCTTCCCTGTTTCTTACTGCATGGTGCAAAAGAGAGCTAGTGGTGTCACACAGATGTCTGAGCTGGCTGCTGGTGTCATACTGTTTTTTTGGTTGGTTTTCTTTTTGAGAGACCAAATATACTGCCAACTGATCTGTCATTCCATTCTTATTTACAAAGGTCAGGATGTATAATTATTTTTTTACCCTTTTTTGCTGTAAAAATTTTTGTGGTTCTGATGCAACAAGAGCTTTCTCACAAATGTGCCGCAATAAAAGAATTCACTTTAAAAGCAATGTATTAGAAGATACCAATCCATGAATGTCCCATGCAGGCAAGAGTTCTCCAAGTGAATTTTGTTCTCAAATGCTGGACTGGAAATAACAAAGTAGCTGCAAATATGTTCTTTGATACAGCCAACTTTGCATGTGGAGTTAAATGTAGAATATTTGAAGAAGCTATATTCATCTGAAATAGATAATCTATAGTTTCATATTTTTATTGTATTTTCACATCAAATTTATCATAATAAATAGAACTGTTGGCAAATTCACTGAGTTTTCTATATTCTCAGAAGTTGTTTTTTATTTTCATAAAAATCTGCGTCTAGAGTTGTAATGCCCAGTGGGTATTTTGGAGATGCGGTCTTTTTATAAATGTTGTGTAGATAGATGCACTGAAAAAACCTGTGTAATCTGGGCTCAATCAAAGTAGCATCAGGTCAGCCTGAACATTGAGGTTCAAGGTGAGCAAGCAAATTCCCTTTTTTTTTTCTTTTCCACAAAGTGAGCCAGAAGGCCTGTTTTCCTTAAATTGCTGTGGTGACAGCAGCATGAAAATGTGTCCTCAAAGGCAGAATGCAGCTGCAGACCTCTACCTCTTTGAAGATAGGCAGATTGCTGTTTCTGAAGAGTGGCAAAAGCCCCACTTCTACAGTTGCTGATCGCTTTTTGGAAACTTTTGACAGTGCTCATCACCCAGCTCCAGAGAAGATTTGACAGGGGATTCAAATGGTGACTTTGATATACCCATCCTTTGTAGAGAAGTCACATTACACAAAGTCCTAAACACATCCTGCTAGGGAGCAAAAATGACAAGCCAGGTGGCTGGAGAGGCTGTAGCTGGCATTGACCTAGCAATGGGAGTTCAGCATCAGAGACAAGCAGTGACACCACTTGTAGGAGGAGAACAGCTGGGATATTATACTTAGTGGTCTGGTAAACTCATTGAAGGAGAATGCTGAACACTTTCCAGATACACAGAAGAGTCTACTACTGATAGTGTTTTTCATACCTGTTAAAGAATTGCCACACAGGATAGGCTGTAGGATATCTTTCCTTCTGCCATCCCTGTAACAGGCCTCCAGCAGACTTCGCGAGCAGCACCTCTTCGGCCAGCTCTCTCTGTGGGTTGCACTGGGAATGCCGGGTGGTTGTGCACTGGGTTCTGAGTTTCAGTATGTGTCTTTATTGCTCAGGACAGAACTGTGGGGAGTCATGGTTTCAGGAGGAATTAAAACATTGGAATTACACTAAAGTACAGATTATAAATAATACTTGCCTGAGAAACGCATACATCTGAGTATTTAACATAGTATCATGTAGTCTGAGAAAACTAATACTTTTTCTAGGTCGGTTCTCTTCCTTTGCTTATCTGCTGTGAGTGAAAGGCAACTCCTGCATGGACACAAAGTGTTTTGATGTTCTACTGCTATTCAAGTTAATGTAGACTTCAGCTGTTCCTGTTAAAATACTCAATTTGACACTAAAGTAATTCATTTTGTTTGAATGTAGCCGTGAAGTAAACTGTAAAATTGCAGAAGCTTTAATAGAGTCTTTAAAATGAATAGGTGTTTCAGTGACTAAAACAAGAACCTTAAAAGCAGTGTTTCACAAGTATTCTACATTTCCTCAGGGAGAATGTGAATATAATACTGGAATAATTGAAATTAGAGTCAGCTTTCAGATCATTAACTATTAAATGCACTCATCTGCAGTACCTGTACAATGCAGTGTGTAATCTGATCTCAGTACCAAGTATTAGGTACAGGGTAAAACACTGTGTGACTTAGCAAGCAACTGGGTTATGAAGGTGAAGTTTTGTAACTTTTATAGCTGCAGCCTAGTGATAGCTGCATGATATATTCAGTGGTGAGACTAATGAGAGATTACGTTCTTAAAAGAGAGTTTCTTCCCTTCTTACTGCTAGAAGGGAAAAACAATGCAAACAATTAATTGGGCATAATCGAAGTTTCAAGGATTTGCAAATAGAAGAGATAAAAAGCAAGTAGCTGCAGTTATGGACTAATTATCTTTTGTTACCAGTTCTAGCAGGTGGTTCCTTGAACCACAAAGGCAGGAAAAACAGCTAGGAAGATGGAAGTCTGGTGTCCTTGTAGCTCTTTGAAACCTCTGATTAATACACAGATTAGCGTGTCAGACAGACCAGGATATTTTGAGGTAAAATTCTGATTATTTTGTGAAAAGAATCAGATTTTTTTTTTTTACCTTGGTAAACACAATCCAGACTAACAACAGTATCTTGTTAAACTCCTTCAGTTGTTTGCAGCTCATCATTCCACCACCAGCCAGCCTGAACTTTTGTAGCCTTTACTTGCCTTTTATTGTGTCCCTTGAAGATTTTAATGAATAAAAAAATAATTTATAGTGCACTACATGAGCCTTGGAGTCGAAGTTGAAAAGAGGAAGCAACCTTGCTGGGAGCTTCCTGTCCCCTTCAGTTTCTCAAGGAGAAGACTACAGTGCTGATAGATGGTGAAGTAAAGGGGAGATGATTGGGGAAGAACAGTAGGAAAGCTGAAAGTACGTTGATTGACATATGTTATTACTTCATTGTATTTGCAAATCACTCCTGTTATGTCATGAAATGGTAGAAGGTTAGTGGTTCTAGCAGGGATAACAGTCTGTGCCCATTAGCTTTCCTTACTTCTGTCTATGGCAAGCAGTCACTTTAGCCTATGGCTAAGGCTGGATATGAAAATTCCAGGGTGGAGAAGGAGAAGAAGAAGATAGGAAAGGTGGTGGGAGTTTTTGTTCCGTTAGTGTTTTTTGGTTTTTTTTTGGGAGGGTGATGGTTTTGCTTTTTTTGAGGGGCAGGAGGGAGTTGCTTTGTTTGATTTTTGGTTTTTGAAATACTTGGCTGAGAGAATGGGCTTGAGAGTCCTCTTTCATGTAAAAGGCTGCTTTGCAGTAATGCGTGCATGGCACATTACTGAAGAGTGGAAGTGGCTGAAGCTGCAGTGGTTGGCCCGGCAGCTAGCAGAGCAGGGTAAGTGGTGGCATGGGCAAGGAGAGCCACAGGAATGGCTGTGAATGAATCTCACTTGGCACGGTCTTAATTATTGGTCCTTTTGATCACCTTACTTTCCTGTATCTCTAGCTGAAGCCACGTCTGTACCATTCGTTCCTTCATTCTTGCTTCTCTTAGTTCTGCCTGTGTGGGAGTATTGGTGTTGGCCACTGTGATGTTTGTTACGCATTTTATAATTCAGTGAAGGAAGCCAAGAAACTGAAATTCAGGAGACCTTGGGTCAGCCAGTGTGTGATTGTGCGTTATGTGACTGCAGTTCAGACTGCATATAGCGAGGGAATTTGTTGCCTGGACAAACAGTAGACCCCTGCAGGTATGCACCAGAGATTTTACCATCCATGCCTAGGTCCTTTCTCAGGAGTTTTACCACCTGGCCTCCACTCTGTCAGCAAGAAGGATGAAACCTTTTACAGGGAGATCTGCCCAACTTGCAGATACTGGCTTGTGCTCAGGCTGAGCAGTCCTTTTCAGAGGTAGAAGTGCTTCTGGAAAGCAGAGCAGGTAGAAAGCTAAGGGAGTTCAAGCCTATCCCTGTGGAGGCGAGGGTGAAAGCATCTAGGGTGTGAAGTCTCTCCACAACCCTAGTTGATTCCTTTTTCATTGTCAGAGGATGCTGTGCTGTTGCCCAACATCCACAGGTTCTCTGGGAAGACTTAGATGGAGAGGCTGTCTGGCGAGGCAGGTGCTCTGTAGATGTGACCTGGTATCCTACTGCTAAGTGGTATTCTGATTCTACTTGGATTTTAAAGAGTGGGGAGTATAGCTTATTCTGGGATAGCAAAATATGCCTTCTCTTTTTGCAAATTCTTTATCCCATTGTCATTGCAGTGTCGGGGAAAATGCCCTAAAGATGTACTCCCCACCTTTTTTCTGTGGCTTCTGCTATAGGAATTCGATAGTTTTCTAGTCTCTTACTTGGAGCTAGTTTCACTAAAGAACATGTGAAATAGTAGCATTTTAAATAAATTGTTCTCTTCAACATCTTCGTGCTCTTATTACCTCATGTATAATAAATGATGAAAAAATGGAAATGGGGAAATGATTATGCAGTGACAAATGTAAGAGAGTTACAATTCTTGTAAAGGTCCAGGAAGAGATTTTTGTTGTTCTTTGTATTTCAGTTGGGCTGGTACTACATGAAGGCGATAGGACTGATCTTTCTGTTAGGACATGAGCAATTAATGCAAGCTAGATCAGAAGGGAAGCAGAGATTAAGTGAACGGATGCTTTCCTACAGCTGAAGGGGTATTTTTTTATGAGGCAGGTGGAACAGCTCTAAGTAGCGATGCTCAAGACTTGTACAGTATGGGCCGTGTTTTTAATAGAGATTGTTCCATGAACACTTCTATTGTCTCACTGAAGACATCCTTGGACTCACAGGCACTCGCAGGCCTGTGACCTCTCTGCAATAATGAAAATTGCTTACAGACAAATGGAATTAACACTGTTTTTAATATTTTTTTGTTGGTGGTGTATGTCAGTGCAGTTTCTCAGCTGGAAGGAGCCTGGTGAACTGAGCGCTGTGTGACTAATGAGCTGTCTGTGGAACATCTGCAGTCTCAATACCTGCATCTCCACTGAAAATAGTCTGGGAACCTGTGCCTTAATGAAACTTCAGACCACAGACTTAGAAAAGGTTATCCTGTCATTTCTACTGAATTGGCTGCTGACTTACTTTTTTACAATACCTTTCTTTTGTGCTTGGGTAATCCTGATCTGCCACAGTCTATTCAGCTGCATTCTGTCTAATTTTTCCTTAACATAAACTGAAGTTGAACAGCTACCTCTTAGAGATGCTGCTGCACTAATTTTTCCTTTTTTCAGGTTTCTTCTTGTGTCAAACAGTTTGTCAGCAATTTCTTTGACGTGACATTGAAATAATAATTACTAGTTCTTAATGAATTATTGGTCTTCAAAATAGTAACAATAAAAATAGTAATAATGAGTATTGTTCCTAAAGTGAAGGACTATATTGTTCTTAGGAACTGAGCATAATTTGGTTGGGTAATCCTGTACAGGAGTGCTGTACGGCAAAATTTTCAAGTGCTGAACCCATTACATCAGGAGTAAGCTGAGTAGGATTTAACCCTAGTGGACTGCCATAATATTTGAGACTTAGTTGTATTAAAAAAAAAACCAAGTGTTTCAACAGTTCATGTGCTAATCTCAGGATAGTGATTGCTCTGCTCTGCCTTAGTCTGTTTGTATAAGCTCATGTAAAATATTTGATGTCTTGATGTATTCCACTGTCTGTTACACATACTTTCTTGCCCAGAAGGAATTTTGGAGTATAATGATGTCGAAGATACCTGGTTACTCAGTTACTCTTTTCCCAATAATTATTTTGAATAGTATTTCATACATTAGCCTCTCAAACTAAGCATATGATAGATCCCATCATACTTCTGTAGCTGGGTAGCTATTTCAGTTTTGTGTACTTGTAACACAGAACAGCAGCTGTATGACAGTTTCAGGATGTAGTGCCTCAAGATTTCACTTCAGTGCAAGTGTGATTGGGTCATTCCGTTAATACTTGTATGTGATAGCTTAATCAACACAACAAAGCCTGAACCAAACACTGAGAAAATGCGATCTGCCAACACATTGAAGGAATTGAATAAATCAGTCTGCCCAAAAGCCAAGGAAATACTAGGTGCATATTTTAATAACGATTGGTTCATTTCAACCAGGAAAATGTAAGGAAAAAAGTGTCATTCAGATGGATCTTGTATTTATCTTGTATTATTACTTCCTGTAAGTGTAACTGAAACTGATTGCCAAAGGTTACTATTTTTTACTTATTTTAAATGTAAAGAACAAGTTGCTTCAAGTCAATTACAGTCATTATTAAGTGTCAGCACCTCATAAAATTATTTATATTTTTATCAGCACTAAGTGCCTTTTTTTGACTATACAGTGAAAATCAGAAGTCTTTCATTAGTACACTGTAAATTTTTAACATGCAGTGCAGATTTTATTTCTGAAGAAAGCAACTTGTTGAATGATTTATAGGGCTAACATCACTAAACTCAGCAAATGCATTATGAGCTGCAACTTTCTTTTGAGAAGCAAGTAACACTTTATGTTATCAAATAGTCATAAAGCTTGCAATCATAAACCTACTTGGTGGTGGTAGTTAATCAGAATCATTCTTCCATGGATAATATTTTCAGATGATGTTTTAGTAAATTGCATGTTTTATTGCTTTTGTAACACAGTAACCATCCCTTCCTCTATGATTCACAAATAGGGCACATGAAAAGTCCCTTAAGAATATGTAAACCTTTGAAGTGAAAAGATAGTGGAATGCTTCCACTATGTAAATTAATTTAAAAATTCAGTTTCATTGTTAATGAATTGACTATAAAGGAAAACTCTTAAATTAGGAAAAAAATGATGGTCAAGGTCAAAACTGGTACTCGAAGCTGTCTGCAACCCTGAAGACATAAGACTTGCATTGTAACTTCTGCTATTGCCAGTTTCCATTTAGTTGCTTCTGCCGTCTTGTCCTGTGGCATACGCTGGCTTTTAGTTTTTCAACTTCTAGAAAGCTTAATGCATACAACAGTCAAATGAAGGATAGAGAGGGGGAAAGTGTACTATATTAATTTCACTCATTTTCTTTCTTGCAGAAGAGGGTCAGGACATCCTAATTGGAAATGTAGAACTGGATGGCAAACAGCAAAATGCACTGTAAAACTTGGGTGCTGTCCTCTAATCCATTTCTTCTGTTACATCTCCCATCTTCTTGCTTCTCGGCTTCCCTGTGCCAGAGATAGAAACAAAGGTAAAGCACAAGGCTTTGAGTCCTTTACTGATTGTCCTCGGTTCTTGAAAAGCTCTTTGTTGAAATTTATAAGCTGGCAGTGAGGGAAGGAGATGCTAACTTGATACGAAGTTTGCTGTTTGTTTTTTCAGATACTTGTACCAAAAATCTACCCAGAGGCTGAGCTGCACATCACGTGAATATATGCCATTTCTGCCTCCCCAGGTAGGAAGCAAGAGGCTGTCCAGCGAATTTTTAATAATTTTTTGATGGAGTTTTACAGCTGACTTTCTCTGGTCTGTGAAGGACTTGCACTCTGAATGCCTGGATGTGGGATTAGTACTACTGCCTTGAATGGCTGTTTCTGCTGAACTCATTACTAATTTTAAAACCTTCCTTTCCCTATAGCCTGTGGGAAATGTAGCACACTGCCGAGAAGAAAACCTGGAGATACACATGAAGTTAGATTCTGAGTGCTTGCGGTGAAGGAAGCCAGTTGGAGAATGAAGGATACCTATTACAGTGGAATGAAGGATAACTATTACCTATAACTAAGATGGGACTGTAGTTGCTAGCTGGGCTCTGCTGCAGAGGCTAGATCTCTATGGTCCTTCTGGAGGCCTTTGAGGGTAACCAAGATAGCCTCTGCCCCAGTGTATTTGGAGCTACAATTGCTTCCTATTGACTGGCTTCACCGCCCACTCAATATTCTTCTTTACGTGAAACCAGACTTTGGCAATAGATGCTGTGGATCACTGTGTGGAGGCTGTGCCCATAGTTGTAGTTGGGCAAAGTCTTGCAGTTGTTTGAGGGTGGGCTGTCTGGCTTGTGTTGGCCCTCGCATTGTGTATGACATTGTGGTCCATCTGGTATGGATTGCTTTTGTATCAGTGGTCAAACATATCCACCAGACTTGTGGGATGATATGGTCCGCAGGGATATCGGAGTCCACAAAAGACCGGTGGAACAGGAGATGGATCTCTTTGGACTGAAGTTTATAAACTCAAGACTTTTGTGGTTTGGGGTGGTGTTACCCTTCCACCAGGGGTGATTATCCAGACAGGTTACCAGAGGTGTATGAGATGACCACCTCTCCTGACTCTTTGGGGTGCTGATAACAGCCTGTGTGCAACTGGTATGGAAAGTGGGAAGGGTGAGGAACCTCTGCGTTCCATGACCGTGGCCCAGCTTCCACCAATGCCATCAAAGGCCTATCCTGGTTACTGGACGAGATCATTCAGCTGATGGCACTCCAGTTGTGAAGGTCCCAAACAAAAATCCATCATGTCCTTGTTGTGGGAATCTGACAGGAAAATTTGGGTCAAATTGAACACCTAAAGAGAGCTCACGAAAGGAAAAAGATTCTGTTCCAGTGCTGCTGCTACAGGAGAACAGATGTGAAACATCATAGTGTTGACAGCCACTTCCCACAGTGCGAAGGAGGCTGTCGAATCTGCACTGGTAGAGAGCTGGAACTGCGGGGAATGTGGTCGTGTGTTTGAACGTAGGAATGTGGAATGGACTTCAGCCTCCTGCCTTGAAAACGGGTACAACAAGGAGGCTACGTGATTAGTGCCGGACAGAGGAGGACGTTTATTTTGAAAGCTTGAAAAGCAATATGAGGGCTTATCAAGTGATTGCAGAACACTTGCAGTCTAAAACAGATAAGTGGCAAGCATAGAGGACTTCAGAGTCCAGTGAAGAAAAGTGAAAGGTGTAGAATGGAAGAAACATCTATGGGAAGAAGGGGAACATGGAGATGACAGGTTGCATAGAGAAGGTGGGCTGAAATTCCATTACAGAAAGGTTATTTCAGAATGGTTGACATGTGACAAACTTCCTGTTCTTCAAGGGGTTTACATGAAGGTGATTGAAGGGAAGGAAGATTAGCATTACTGATTGCTGGTGCTTCTGAAGACTTCTGTGCATACCTGTTTGCTAAATCGACTGTGGCAAAGACTGGACTAATGAAGAGCACCAGGAAGCATGCCCTTTGAGTCTACAAAAAAGGTGGATGAAGAAGAGAACAGTGTGATGGGGACAGTTCTTATGCTTCTGGTGGCTCTTCCACCTGGATAGAGGGAATGTAACTGGAATTACCCTGTATGATGTGGAATTTGGCAGTTGAAGCCCTAACTATAGCAAGAGAGATCTTGGAGAACATCGGAGAAATTACTACAAATTAAGTGCTAGGCCCAGACCTTAGGTACCCAATGTGAGGAAGACACATCCCCAGCAGGTCCAACTAACAACTTTTTAATCTGTGGCTGGTGCGTGGTGTCACGCTGGACATGATGAGATAATGCTGGACAGCGTTAATACCAAAATCTCTGTTTCCTAAATGACAGAACATTGTTAATTGGCAACCATCATCAGTCATCTGTTTTGGGGCTGTTCTCAAGGATCGTAACAGCCCAGATGATCAAGGTATGTCCTATAAATCCACAGCAGAGCGGCTTTATTATCTCATCTGGTTGCTCCAAAAATTTTAAACTACTACAACTATTCAGTGTGCTAAGAGGGAAGACCGGCCCCTCAGGGCAGTCTTTGTTGACGTGGCTAAAGCCGTTGACACTGTGAGCCACTCTCACTTTATACTGGCTCTAAAACAGAAGGCTGTTCATGATCATTTTATTGCCCTGATTAAAAATCTTTTTTATAATACTACTACTCGAATAGATATGAAGAATGAGCAGTCGGACCCCATCAGGATCCAGATTGGAGTGAAGCAAGGTGACCCAGTGTCCCCTGTTCTATTCAGTATGTCAGTGCTCTACTGTGCAAGCTTGAGGAAGAAGGCAGTGGGTTCCAGCACTGAATGAAAAAGATAACTTCAGCATTTGCGGATGACTTTGTGCTACTAAGTGAATTTTGCGGTGGAATTCAGAACATCATCAAAATTCTCAGTCTTCTGTGCATTGAGAGCCTCAGAAGAGGAGGAAGTGCCACAGCTTCCGCATCAAGCCGATGAAAGACTCTTACACAACCAAGTGACTCTCCTGCTTGGACAATTAATGGAACACTCATTAATCAGAGAAATACCTGGGCCTGTGTATGGTCCCATGGGTTGGGATATCAAAACCTGAACTGTTGGAAAAACTAAATGAATGGCTGAGGCTAATCAGACAGGTTTCAGTGAAGCCCCTTCATAATGTAGGCATCTTGAAAGCATTTCCTATCCCTCCATTGGTTTATCTAGCTGACTGTGCCAGTGTGAAGGCCAGGTACCTCCAAGCGCTCGATTTGTATAAACCTAATCTGACTGTAAATAAAACATATTTGTCATGGTCCGTGGCCTTCTACAATGGAGAGACTGCATTGGTGGACAAGGGAAGAGCTATGCATGTCTTCTACCTATATTTCTTCAATGCCTTTGATATGGTCCTCCCCCAGCATTCTTGCCAGTAAACTGGAGAAATCTGGGTTTGATGGATGGGCTGTTAGATGGGTAAGGAATTGACTGGATGGCCATATCTGGAGTTACAGTCAAAGGCTCAATGTCCCAAGTAGAAACCAGTAATGAGTGGTGTCCATCAGGGATCCATACTGTGACCAATACTTTTTAAAATCTTCATCAATAACACAGTGGGATTGAGTGCACGCTCAGCAAGTTTGCAGACAACACCGAGCTGGGTGGTGCAGTTGATTCACTAGAGGGAAGGGATGCCATCCAGAGGGACCTTGACAGGCTTGAGTGTGCCCATGTGAACCTCATGAAGTTCAACAAGGCTAGGTGCAAGGTCCTGCATCTTGTTTGGGGCAGTCCAACTCGTTCCAGTCATTCTGTGATTCTGTTATCAGGGAATTGGAGGCCTGTGGAAAGGAAGGGAGGTGGAAGGAGTAGTAGGTAGGAACTAAAAAGGGACTTGGTAACCATCATGCATCATTCTACCCGCTGACAAAAATCAACCAACTTTACCTAGGTGGACAGGTCACCTTGCTTAACCTGGAAAAGGAACATAAAAATGACACGTGCTCAATAAATAGCTACTGTTAAATGGCTTCCCACTAGGCTCTCACAGTGTTTTTAAAACAGTTAATGGTGCTTCTGTGTTTATTCTGAAAGTTATTAAATAGTAATTCTAAATTACTAGTGTAATTGTGCCCATATTAAAAAGAAGTAATTTTACTGAGATTTGATAAAAAATAGCTTTATTAAGGCTCTGTGAATAATTGCCCCAAGTGATTTATCTCACTTTAATAGTACAGCAGCACACATCTGCAACGTGTAGTCTCATTATTAAAAACTTACAGTACAAATATTTAAATATCTAATAATTGGAGACTTGACATTTATTAGAATGTAGGTTTGGGGAGGGCTTAATAATGCTTTTAATGTAACTTGACAGCATTAAAAAATGTGCATTACTTCAATTATTGGAGTGCCTTAAAGGACAATTACAAGGAGATGCAATTTGGATTTGTACTTTCCTTCCACCTTCTTCTGAGTCTGAACTGTGCTGTGGTTAGCATTTGCTCAGGTATTTGAAACAAAAGGGATATTGAATCTTAATATACAAGTGCAGGGAAAAAACATACAACCTCATTTAGATAGTAATGATTTTTGTAAGTATTCATGTTTCATACCTAACGGATAGGTGGATGGGTAAACAAAGAGACTCTCTTTGATGTGGAAAAACTCATAGCAGAATTATAGAAGCTGACTGTTACGATAAAATCCTCTGCTTGTTCTTCTGTTTTTCTGCTCCAAGATAGAGAGGATAATGGGCTAATACAGAGTCTCTAAAGAACCTAAAGATTGATTTTCATGATATTTGCACAGCCTGTGGAAAGCAGGAGTAGTAAGGCCAAGTGTTCAATTCAATAGCACAAATTGTCTTTTTTTTTAGTGCAATCAACACCTGATGATTGACCTACATATTTGATGGTTTTGGCAAAATGCCAGTTAATCTTCTTTGGGAGAAGGAACAATTGATAATTTTATTTAACAAGTGTACTGAGGTAGTTCATATTTTAAAATACTGCTTTGGGACTGTAAGTTGTTAGGAATTTTGTACAAGCTCCAGAACTGGAGGCTTTTAGGTCCTCTCTAAATACCAGTACTAAATCATTTTTGAGTGAAATAGTTCAAGGCTTCCCAGTAGTGAAGGCAAGGCATCTGTTTTGCTGCATGGCAGAAATGAGCTAAGCAAAAGCTTGAGCAGAATCAGTGAGAGTTTGGAAGGTCTGGAGTGAGGCTGTGGGAGGGTTGAGTGGTATTTGAGGCAGAGTCTAGGAGAGTTTTGAGACCGCAATGCTTGAGCTCTATGTCTTTGTGTATTGGGAAGGCTGTGGAGTTCTGTATGGAGGTAGAGTCGGGAGTCGTCTGTGGAGTTTTGTGTAAATTCATGTCCATCTCTGAGACAGAGGAGTGCCTTTCTGAGCTTGTCACAAACGTGGGAGCCACAGATCTTCCTGTAATTGTTCAATGGCATCTACTTACTTTTCAAGCTGCCAGGAAGAGTTTGAGATGGAGGACTTGTGCCTACATCTGTACTTTTTCCCTAAGTTAGGAATGGGAGAATGGAGAAGGCCTAAAAGAATCCTTTCTGTTCTTTTTGCTTCTAGCGTCATTGGGTTAGTATTTCAATGTGTTGCGTGTTTTATCTTCCCTGGCAGCACTTCTTATCTGTGTCCTCTTTTTCAGTGACAGTATTAGGAGATGCACAGAGCAGGATGAGGAAGATATGACATCTATGTCTCACAGCTGCCTGTGTTGCTTACGCATTGAACCAAGCCTGATTACTACTACTTTAAGAGACTTTTGCTTAGGTAGCTGAGGTACTTCAGCAGTTACTTTTCTTTTCAGTTGTTGCGTATCTTTGCAGTTAATGACTAATGGCTACTCACATAAGCTAGTCCCAAGCTGGACCAGGTAAAACCACATCAGGGTAGTTATGTTCTTTTTTCCTATTTACTGTTAAAGATGGGGTACCTTTAGCCTGGTGTTCTTTAGAAGAGCACGTTACTGACAAATGGCACTCCTCTAATGCTTTTTGACAATAGCAGTGCTTTTTGCCAATTTCTACTGCCAATAGTAATGACTGTCTGTTAAAGCAAACAATTAATGAATGTCTTCAAATGACCTTTTAGCAACTACTGTCAACATTAACTATTCTATAGCATTTTCACCTTCCTATGCCATTGCCAGCGTTTAAATTTGAGCGTATAAAGGTAGCTGACAACTGTATATATGCTAGTTTGAATGACATTGTTACTGCAACAGCTGGTCTAGTTCTGCAACTTCAGACGAACACTTGGGGTTATATTGACAGATGACATCTACATCTACAGGAGAAGTACTTGCCTGTGTGCAAATTTGTGATCTAAGAGGCAATGAAGAAGCACAAAAGAGTTCTTCACGGCTTCATGTTAGCACAAATGCTCCTGCAAGGCCTGGTGGCAACATGAGTTTCTAAGGGAGACAACATGTGTGAGCAGTTAGGGCTGCTCTGAGCTTCATACCAGGTGTAATCGGTCTGCATCTCATTCTTGATTTTATCAGTGTAAAGATTAAAAAGGGCGAGTCACAGTCAGAGTGCTGTTTCTCTACATGCATAGCAGAGAAGATGACATTTCTTGCTGTGTTCTAAATTCCTAACTGTCCAATCAACATCAGCTGTGTGTGAGCATTAGGGAATGAGCTTTGGAGACTACTGGGTCACTTGAGGATAATGTTGTTCAAGGCACCTTGAAACAAGACCAGGCGTACACCTTCCTCGAAAATACAAGGACAAATAAGCTGTGAAGGGACCGAAGCTGGAATCGGGGAGTTAAAATCCAGCTGAATGACAGACCTCCTGTAGGGCCAGTTAACCCTTTCTATAACACAGCTCTTTGTAACATAAATACTACTTCTTTTACACATCAGTTTTCTGTCCTCTTTATGGTGTGACCCCACTTTCTTCCTAGGCACCTGTATGTAGCTTCCAAGTCAAAATGAAAATGTGGTACCAGCGTTTGAAGGTAGACAGTAAGGTCCCTTGGATTGAAGGAAAACAAATACCCCATTGCTTAGAGATCCTGCTCCCTTGAGGCTGGTGTCAGAAGCACACTCTTTTTACTACATGTGTAATTAAAACTTAAGATACGTGAAAAAGTGTCATCAGGTAATTAAAACTTAAAGAACAAAACAAATGCTAGCAGTGGCACTGTTGAAAAATAGCGTACTCTATATGAAAATGTGGCAGTGGGAATTTGAAAATACATTTCATTGCTGAAGTATAAACATTTGCATATAATTAATTCTCATTAACTTGTTTTCTTAAAGTATTTCAATTGTAAAAAAATGTTTCTTGTTAAATATTTTGAACTATAGGTTTTTCTTGCATAGCAAATAATGATGTATAACTCTTTAAATATTGTATTACTTCATTTGAAATGTATCTTCCACTATTAATATATAATCTTTATTTAGTTCCAGCAGACAGTGGCAGAACTCTCACTAGTGCATTTGATTAGTAATATTCCAATAATAAAGTCAAGAGTTGAGGAAAGAAGAAGCCACAAGAAGTGTGTGTATGTGTGCTAATTTTGTGGCTGCTTGAGAGTATTTGTCTTCCGTCTGCAGGTCCTGCAGCAAAAAGCAATGCTGAATTGCTGCTTGTTTCAAGATGGTGTTTTAGAGAATTACACCTATGAATGGCAGCGAAATCAACAACCCTAGAGATATCTGGACAGGTTACCATGCAGAAATCAAACACGGCCATTATGAAGTGGTTCATGCTACTCTGAACAAGTAATTTTGCGTGAAAAATAGAAGTTTTGATCCATTTGCAGAACATTTGAAAGCTGCATTGTTTCAAGCAGGATGAATTCGGGTTCCTTCTGGCATGAATACAGGTGAAATGTAGGAACCATCTTGTAACGTATGGTTAAGCGTTCAACACAGCAGACAAATAGTGGTAACCTCTTTCAAGAGCAAATGTAGACACAAGAAAATAGTGGGACTCTGGCCACCATTCAGATGTCGTAGGAACAGACTAGTGAAGAAAAAAACGTGTAATGTATTGAACATCTGAAGGAGGTCCTTAAGAAAGCATTGAAGCATTTTGGGAGGTTCTTGAAGTCTGGACTAATTGAGAGAGACAGTATCAATTAATTAGGTATTTGTGCAACTGATGATCTCTTCACATGGTTAATAAAACTACTCACAGGTCAAAAGTTAAGCATGTATATAAGTGTTTTCAGAGTAGAAGTGAAGTGATCTATATTAAGGAGCTGTTGACATGTAACATACTGTGATACTTAGTTTTTAGGATGAAATCATTCCGATGTAATCGGGGAGGAAAAAAATGTATATGTGACTGCGGGCTGAGAATAATGTAATCGTAATGTATATTACAGTTTTATATGTTTTCAAGAGTGTTAATTTTGTTAGTAATATATAGTGTATCATTCATCCTGTTAGCATTCATTTGCTATTATCCCCTTTGGTAAATTTGTACATTTACTGTAAGAGTTCTTCAGTTCTCTGCCCTTTAAAAACAAAATCTGCATCAGTGACCAGGTTTGTATCCAAATGTGACTGATTCGCAAAAAGGACATTAGAGAACCAGGAGGAATATTTTCCTTAGTATTAGGTTGCAATTTATTAACACCATTCAAAGAGGAGCATAGAGAAGCGATGTTCTGTTTCAAAGTCAACCTAACATGCAGGGTAACACTTGCAATTTTCTTCTCCATCATGTGAGGGAGATGGACCTGTTAGCCTTTACTACAGGTTATAGGAAAGCTTTCCATCTTGTGGTTCAGTGAGTTGCAGGGGTAGAGGAAGCAGCTATATGACAGAATTTACTTTCCATTATTACAAAGAGATTGTGCCTTTCACTTGCAAAACTACTGCCTTAGGTCAGTTCTTTAAAAGACATGATACAGTGTGTTACTTAAGGCTAATGTGTGAAACAGAAGCATAATGCGCAATCTGAAATTCAGTGCCACGAAAGCAAGACAAATCCCCCTGTACCAAGGAAGACGCCTTACGCTTTACTACTAGCACAAATGACTCTGTAATTCGGAAGATGTACTACAGTTGTAACTCTAGTTCTATAGCATAAACAGACCTGGACAGGTCTATAAGCTTGAATTCAGTTTTACATGACTCTACAAAACAGATGTAGTATGAGTGTTGAGAGTTGGTGAGCGGAATTTGAAAAAGCCTTTTGTACATTTGCATTGGCTCTTGAAAGATATTTTTCTGTTACTCTTTTTGTCAGGGAGAGGAAAATAGAACAGTGCCAGTGAATGGAGAAGGCGAGGTCTACAATGACAGAACCAGAATTCAGGGAGCACTGGTTTATCGACCTCCCACCAGCACACTGGACACAGGTTAGCATCCTGGCTTCTTACGCCGCTGGATTCATAAGCTTTCTACACTAAATACCACTTCAAATCCCCAGTACAGGTCTTCACTAATTCACAAACGTGTAATAGAA
>NW_010549986.1:8084-20651 GCF_000687285.1 Phaethon lepturus | reverse complement strand
TGTAGGGAACAGTATAATATAACTGACTCCTTAAAGCGTACTGCTTTTGTGGAAACTGTTCAAACACTTTTTCGGTAGTAATGTGAGGCAGCTGTTGGCCATGAAAATCTCATTCACAAACACTAAAATTTGTCATGATTTTAAGCAATTAAACCCCAGTATTTTTAATGGTAAATTTTAAGTTGGACTTAACTATTGGACTAACACAAATTAAAAAACGGCCCTTTCCCCTTCACCCCAGTCCCCAAAGAGGAAACGGAAAACCTTTGATAGGATTTGTGTCTGTAACATAAAAAAAAAATTCTCAATAAAACGCCTTGTAGTGTTGTGGTGCACAAGGTAGGAAAGCATACTGTAAACTAATTATTCTCAGCAGACTACATTATTATGAGACTGAGATAAGTTTTGACCTTTGCATTCATTTGCATAATACATCTTGGAGTACCATGCCATTGTATATTTTTCATCATCAACTGATGATTAGTTCTACTGATACTAAAATGTGTTCATTTTGTTATGTGGGTTTCAATTGCAGACATATTCTTGATACAATTAGTTGGACTAAAGTAGTACTGCGTACAATCTATCTCTTAATACCCATTGGCTTTCAACTTGAAAGGCAATTAAGGGTAGAATTGGATATTGGGAGTATTAGATGTCTATAGAAACATTATGTTAAACGGGCACACAGCTGGATTTTTAAATTAAGAGCCCAAAATGAGTTAATTGCTGGAAATAATACATGCAAAAAATCTCAAACCTGAATGTTACCTGTTGAGCTGATTATTCAAATAAGAATTTGGAGTCATAGTTTTCTAAAGATAAGGAAATTCAAAATGGTGCCTAGCGTCTACGGAGTTTTTTAGTTAGTCCCAAAAATATTTCTTTAAAGAATACCTTCCTTTTTCTGCCTGGATATTCAAGTGCCTAGCTAATTAAATGCTTAAATTGAGGAATTCCTCCAGAATAGAAGGTTAATAATAATTTTCAGTTTAAAGCTGTGTCTTCTCCAAATCCAAAAGAGAAGCAGAGTTACACTTGCAGTGTCTAACCTGGTGGTTATCTACACGATGGATCCTAACAGAGGTGAGGTACACAGTGAAGTTTTTATTCAGTATGTGCAGACAGAATGAAAACTGTTAAGAAATACTGTTTCTTAGTAGGATATTTTAAATACAGATAGTAAAATGGTATGCTAGACTGGCTTCTTGGCAAATTACTGCAATGGACAGATGTTTTTTTTCATTATCTCTTGTACTGAAATACAAGGCTTGCAAGACTGTTTTGTATTGATGCTTATTCATCTGCGAGAGAGTAATTCTTAGGCTGCTTGTCCAGAAAACATTCTAAATCTTCCTTTGCATCTGCAGAACATCTGCCTAAACTAGGATTGTCAATGTCAGTATTTTATTGCTAGTGAACTACAGGCTGTCTTAATGTCTTACCAAAGCTAAAGAAATGAGTATAAAATAGGATTTCAGGGCTGGGATCTGGGGTTTACTGTCTAGATGCATTCTTTACTATGCAGTGTAAAATTTTACTCAATACCATTTTACTCCTGGTAACATACGGTCTCAACAATTAGCACCGAAAAAACCAACTCGTCTTTGTAACACTTTACAAAGGGTGGGGAAAAGGAGACATTTAGTTTAGATATTTGTCTTGCTTTGCTAGCAAGAAAAATGGTAAACAATAAAAGGCTACGTTACAAGTATCTCAGGCTGCATGCCTCAGTTAATTACTCTGAAGAGGGGGGCAGAGGATTTCACATCTAGAAAATTTAAAATTTTTGAAGGTATAAATTACAGTCTCTATTTCCAAGCCTCAGTATGGAAGCTGCCATAATAACAAGGTGCGTTTTTCATCTCCTTTAGGTACTCAATATCTCATGAACTTTGTATGTGTCAATATTGTTGCTGTTTTCCTCCAATTGTCCCACCCTGTGTTGTGGACTTCCTCTCTGATGTCTGTTGGAAATGTAAGCCAGTGTAATAGGTTTTGAGGGCACATGTGAAACAGCAGATGGGCACTGTCCATAACGTATTATGTTTCAATGAACTTAAGAGTACTAGATGGTTTTTATAGTCTTTCTTTTCTCTGATACCTCTTTGGCCTGTTGTTCCTAGAGAGCTTCTTGTTGGCTTGTTGAGATCTGAAAACTTACTACCAAAGAGCAAGCAGAGTCATTCACATTCACAGGCAGTGTATTACAAACAAAAAACCTTACTGTTTTAAAGTCTTCTAAAGACCAATTCTTAATTCTTTTTTTTTTTTTTTTTTTAAGGTGGGCTAAGCAAACGCTTTCTGTTGGGATGAACACTTTGGAAGAAGCAAAAGGTTATGCACTTTTAGCCAAATTGATTACAGTAACATTGATTCCACCAGCATAAAATGTTACCTGTGTTGCTTTCATTCAGGTAAAGAACAGAACACTTAGACAACAAAGGCAGTAAGTGCAAAGTCTCAAACTAGTTTTGTATAGTATGTGCAGCGTACGTAACAAAGCTTACACCATGTGTGTACACGGTCTTCTGAAAGCAATTTTTGTGTCCCACAAACGTTTGGGAATTAAAAAATGCTCCAGTTCTCAAAGTTCTGATACAGGAAGTTCCTGAGTAAATGCCTGGAGTTACTGACATGTAAATGTAATGTTTGAAGGTTTATATTCAAGCTCTGAAGGAAACTATTCTGTTTTGGTTAATCCAAATCTTGGAAGTGAATCCAGCTCTCTTACACCCTAGATGAGAATGCTAGCCATCAGATAAGGGATCAATATTTGTGGTCAGTAGCAATGGCCATATTTAATACCGAAGTGTTCTAAAAACACAAGAGGCAAGTTTGAGAAAGCTTCACCAGTTGTTGTGTAATGTTTAGAGTATTTACAGGGGCTGTAGAAAACTCAGGGTATTAGACACAGGTATCTCATATGTATGTGAGGATAACAATTATTATATAGTATTTCTAACCGGTCATTTCATCCTGTCGTTTCTACTGTGGGAGATACTGAAGATTATTAGAAATGTAGGTAACTGTACCCTACTGTAATGCAAATGTGGATTGTCCATATGTTTTAGTACATCACTGAATATGGCTGTATTCTATTTCCTAGAAAGGGGAAATACTTCTGCAACATTACTTGCCTTCTCAGTTCTTTTGGATGTAGATAATTTCAGTGAGAGGTTAATCCTGATCTTGTACTTTCAGTGACAGTTCAATAAATTACTAATTCTAGACTCTTGTGGACGTAAGAAAATACCATCCTTACTATCTAGAGGCAATCTTTATATGTCTGCATTTCTGTAACTGCTGTCTGTTGGGTTAGCTCTGCTTTCATAAAAATATGTAGTTAAAATTCTTTTGCTTGTTCCGTAAGAGCAGTGCTTGGGCACTTATGACTGATTTAGAAAATCCTGGGTGTAAAATATAACTTGACTTTTCCCAAATCTCAAAGCAGTTCAAGTGCATGCCTTCACATCATCTTATGAACAACAACCTCACAAATTTACTTAGAGAAGTGCATTAGAATTGACAGAATCATTCAAATGTTTTTATCAATTGCTGCTGACATTAAGCAGAAGTGGCTTAACAGAAAGGAGTATAAAAGAAGAATGAAATTTTTCAAACACAAAAATGGCAGTTCTGTGTCTGAGTCTCATTGACTTTTGATAGGAGCTGAATGGAGCTGGGCTTTGTGCCTTTGAAAGTAAAAGACCAAGGATAAGATTTGTAGAGACCAATGTGTGGTGGGTAATGAGGGAATACTGACAGGTATGGGAAATAGTTGATTGGTCTGAAGACAAAGGCTGCTTGGCTGACATCCTTGCTTTATTGTGAGATTCTAACTTTCTGACTTAAAATCCTGCTTCTGAAGGTCACCTTTTCCTGGCATCATGTTTTTTTGTTTTTTTTTTTCCTGTTCCATTTGATGTCTTTTTAGGATGTTTCACAGTGGACAAAAGTGAAGGAGTAATTTACAATGTAATAGGATGTCTGTAATTCAGTGCTTACCTCTGCCCTCCTCCCCTGCTCCCATGATCTTGTTCCTTTGTCTTCCTGCTCATATTAAGGTTACTTTTGTATATGGTGCAGGGGAAACAATGTTCAGACATTATTAACATATATTATTGCAGAAAGTTTCAGAAGCTCTCTTTTCAGGGTATATATGTTGTATGGGTGGGTACATAAGAACCCGTGAAATGTTCATAAGAACTTTTCAGTGATTTTGTGCAATGATTACTTCAATGTGGCATTACGTAAAATCCCTAATCCCTCATAAAAGAATTATGTAAGCCATTTTCTTTTATTGTACCATTTAAAAATTAAACATAAACTCCTCACAAAGAGAGAGATGACTGTCCATTGCCTGGAGTTCTGAGATGTGTTGTCCAAGTATATACTCAGCCTGTGAATTTCCATTTGCCACATGCATTTGAACATGGACACCTTCTCCATTTGCTGACCTTCACCCATACGTAACGTTTCATATCATAACCAAGCGATGGAAGTTTTCCTCAGTCAGTATTCTGAAGTTGCTGAGGTCAGATTCCTAGAGTATTTGGAAACATCATAAATATTAGGTGTCGTCAGATGTTAAGATGAAACAGTTTTCTTCATCCACACAGAGCGGAGAATGTGATGATGATACAAACTGGATACTGGAGCCACCAGCTAAAAGCATTACTGATTCTTCCTAGTAACTGGTTTGCTTTAACTCTTCCTTGAGCGTGATTACAAGGAATCTAGGTGTTACTGTTTATGATATGTAGAAGATACGAATGGAATTAAGACCGTTAAGGCATTATAGGAAGAGAGGGTGTTTGTCTCTGTGTACCCAAGTGTTCTCTTTTTTTTTTTTTTTAATTAAAAAAGATTAATGTCCTTTGAATTTTGTTTTGTAGTGTGTCCTGATACAGGGCAGTGAGACAGCCCTTAGGCTGTAATGATGTCTCTGCTTTGTTCAGGAAATTCTGGTCGGCATGTGCTGAAAGTTAAACCAGTTGCGTACATTTATTAAGATACAGTCTCCAGCGAGGTGCTCACATCGTTCAACAAGATCACTGTGTTGTCCAGAAGGAGAACAGCTGTATATAGGGGCAACAATGAAGTAGTTCTAGCATATAACAGTTGAATGAGTCCCGCATCCCTAAAAGTTGCTCTGATTACAAAAACACTGTAGTCATTTCTACCCCAGATTAGATTCAAAACTTCGATGTGACACACTTCCTTGCGCTTGTGAGCCGTCCAGGTTCCAGAAAAATCTCCATTAATGTAGTTGTTTTTGTGTGTCCAGTTCTTTCATCTATGCTGAAATGGCTTCTCCTGTGTTCTAGACATGAGTAAACTTCACTGCCTTTATTTTCAAGTTTAAGATAAAACATCCAGAAAGTGCTATTTTTTTTTATTTCTCCCTGTAAACTTTACGCTCTTGTTTGTCTTTGACTCTTTTTTCCTCCTTTCAAAACACAGCATAAGTATAAACTTACTTCCTAATATGTCTTACTAAGGAATACCTAATTATACTTCCTACCTTTGATACTCATCATTTTGCATAAGCATTGGCATTCGGGTCTAATGTGAGGAAGTGAGTGATAGGTGTTGGTTGCAGTTGTGAAGCTGTTCTGATTGATTAATTCCTTGATGTGTTTTTCATTGTTCACTTTGTTACCTGGAGATGGAAAAGCAGATGAGTGCTAAAATAGCTAGTTTAGTTAGTGTTTTTTTTCGAGTGAATAGTGTACTCTAGCTCATGCATGCAAGTGCAAGGTGACAAATACAAAAGATGTGTTTCTGGATTTGTGTTTTGAGTTAACATCCTGAAAAAAGCCCTGAAGACACTTTCAGACATGCTCTATGTTTCGCTTACTTTGGCCTTGATCCACTTAAAAAGATTTTGGCTTGAGAATGTATTTCTTGGATTCCTTTTCAGAGAAAAACTTAGTTTTCACTGATGATGTTTCCTAAGTGTGTAAACTGAGAATTCTGAGAGTGCTTGGTGCTGTGACTGCCACAGCTTGTGAAAGCTTCTTGAACCCACTTCACTTCGAGCCCAGTTGTTCTGTGATTACTTACAGAGGTGACTTTTCATTTAGGAGTGACTTGTTCAGTTGCAGACATTGCACACATTTTTAGAATCTGGTGTACAGTTACTATCTTTATTTTTAAAGGACAAGGAAAGGTTCATCCCCCTCCCACAAAAATTCCAGGATCATCATGCAGCCAGAATTATTAAATGTTGAGAATAGTAGTAGGTATAGCTGGATAATTTTACAGGAATCTGTGTTGTACTTAATCTTTTACATGTCATAGTCTGAAAGTGGTCTTCATCTCTCTGAATATACTGTGAAGAAAAGGGGTAAAGAAACCAATCCTTCATTTGGTTCTTCTCTACTCTCCAATTTGTAAAACTGTAGTAATTCTGTCTAAAATGAGTAGGAAAAATAACGGGAAATCATGAGAGCGAGAGAATTGGTTCGTCTGCTGAAAGTTTAGGATTTGTAACTTCGGATACTATTTTCAAAATTGTAAATGCTAACTGTAGATGATTATGTAAACTAGATCAGATATTTTTTTTTTTTGTATTCTGAGAAGGCTTGACCTAATTTCACCTTCACACTATGTTTCAATGGATATTGCTGTTTAGAAAAAATGGTCGCTATTCTGATCTCAGTTTTTTTTCTTGTCTTGGTTCAGCATGGACTTTTAATTTCTCTGTGAGCTTTTCTCCTGTGCTAAGGGGTTTAGTTATTTGCATCAGCCCTTTAGAAAGAACGTTGCCATCCACATCTTAATTTGATCCAGGATCAGCTTGTAAGCATGTGGAATGAAATCATTCAACCTCGCACGCTTTGCGTCTTAGCAGAAAGCAACCTTTTTGTAGGGATTATTTTCAAAATTTGAGGGAATATTTTTTCAAAATTTCAAGTGGAAGAAAGAACCGATAGTGTAAAGTAGATGACTAAATGAGTGTTCTACTACATTACTTCATTGAAAACAAGCATTAGATTTCTTTTCTAATACTATATCTTGTGAAAATAAGTCTGTGTTTTTATACACAAAATTACTAATGTAGACTAGCTGAAATAATTTAATGTGTTATGCACAGTATGTATCTCTGGTTTCATTAATCCTTAGAAAAACAAGTTATTAAAAAGGACAGAAACCAACATTTTGCGTATTTTACTCATTCACTTAACTGCAGTATGACCAGGGATGTAGATTTGCAGCATTTAAACAGAATTTTCAGAGAGGAAACTTTACTTAATGTGCTATTTGAGCATATACGCTTTTTTTTTTTTAGTTAACGATATGTAAATATATTCTGGTATTAATTGCAGTATTAGTGGGATGATGTACAAGTTCACTACCTATTGTTTTACCAAGCAGTTTTTTAAAGTCTTCCAAAACCTGTATATTTCTTGAATTATTGTGAATCAGCCATACTCTGGGGACAAGTCTGTCAGCTTCAAGTCACTGAAGTGTTTCCTAAACTTTTCACATGCTACTTCTTTATACAAAGCAGAAATTTAACACTTACATCTTGATAGCACAGAGGCAATATGTACTAAAATCGTCTTACATAATTCTAGATTTTAGCGTAACTATATTTGAACTGCCAAGGAGCAAAATGATACCCATCCTTGCTGCACGTCTAGCTGTCTCCTCCAGCCTTCCCACTGACTAGTAGTAGAATGAATCTGATTCATACAAACGTATTTGCAACTGGATATCTCTGTGGCTGTTAGCAGTAGGATTTTGATACTGATTTATTCAATCTGTTGGATTGTACTTTGTAATCTGTTCTAAATGATCATGAACAAACAGAACTGAGGAGCAGAGCAGATACTGCAGCTAACAGTGGTATTTTTGATCCTTGTTTCTAGGTGCATGTTACTCCTTTTTATATTGTTGCAATAAGGGTAATATTCTGTACACAGATCCATAAAGCATTTTGATCAGTCTGCTGATCAAATATAGAATGCTACATAGACAGATACAAAACTGTATTTTTACAAAATGAAGTTTTTCTAAAGAGCGTTTGAATTTCGGCTTAATATTACTTTTGCGAACGTCTGGGTTGGCACAGCTTGGCATTGCATTCTGCAGAAGGATAGCAGATATGAATTACGGTAGCTAAAAGGATAAATAGACTGCTTTAATTTGTTGTTTAAGGAATTTAAAAAAAAATGAAAAACTTGAGGAATGGCCACCTTTTGTAAAATGAAAATTTAACTTATGCTATGATCAGAAGCAGTATTAAGTATTTCAATTTTCCTGTTGGATGTATGAAAGTTCCTTAGGAAGCTATTTCTATCTATGGATTACAGCGTGAGGAGATTAAATTTGTAGTAGCCATGTGTGATTTAATACTGCTTCAAATGTTGTGATCCTCAAAAAAATACGTTGCAGAACTCATTACAAGCTGAGCATTAGAGAGGCTTCCTAAATGAAGGTGGTAGTTACCCAGCAATTTCCTTCTGTGTTAATTGGAATAAACAGCTCATCAAGCCAACCTGAAATTTTAAGGTAATGACATTGCTCCTTGTGGATGTTTTCTCAGCATGATGTGTATAGCCTTGTGGTTATTAGTACAGCACATAACTGAGTTTTCTTGACACTTATTCTTGCTATTTGCTCTGCTGGAATTTTACAGATATGTATTAATGCCAAGCACCATACCACCATGAGAATGTCCTTGACAAATCAGCCTGCTGAGTCTGCATATAAAAGGAAGTCTTACCAACTGGTTTAATCTTAGTTCTGTAATCTTAAATTTCATGTTATTTGCATCAGATTGTTCTGGAACATAAGGATCTTAAGACAATGTTGGATCAAGTAAAAATTTTTTTTATAATGCAACTATTCTTATATCTCCCTTTTTTTATTTCATTGCTTAAATTCAATTGTGAATATCATAGTCCGGTTTTTGTGATGGTAAACTTTTTTGTGTGTGTCTCTGTGCCTCAAAGTAGCATAAGATTTGGTTTGTCAAAACAGATTTTGTTTGCTATGGAGAAAATGCTATAGTGAGATTACTCATTTTCTGGACAAATGCAGATGTTAACTGCTGATACTACCTTTCTCTCACATATGTCCTTAAATACCCATACAATTTGACTGTTCGCGGGTTATGTGCCAGGTGCATACACATGGCCAAGGAGGCGCAAAAATTCTTCAAGACCTTAATAACATGATAGCAGATACTTAATGAAACAATTTTTTCTAAGGTTAGGAGATCTTAATTACTTCTAAGAAGAGTAATACTACACCAGTAGTAGTTTCTTGCGCAACTTTTTGGACGGTGTGATGTCCATCAAATGTTTGTGCAAGGAAAGGTGACCAATTGGTGAATATACAGGAAAAAAGCTCCTCCCCCCCCCCCCCGCAGTGTTGAGTTACAGTAAGTATTTTTTAAAAAAGCCAGAATCAGAAGATAGTGTTTCGTCATTTGCTGTCCTGCATTGGAATACTGTTTTCTTAAATGCACAACAGTGAATTTAGTTCAGAATTGTTTCAAGTTTGTTGAACTTCACAATGCCAGTGTGTTCATTGGTGGTGGTTATAGTTTATTGTTAATGATCATGACTCTGTATAAAGAAACATAGCTACAGTTCTTTACACTGCTGCATTAGTTTATCCTTCCTCTGTGGTTAGTGGAAATAAAATTTGAAAATAGCTATTAAGCTTACATATGGGAAAAAAAATTACTCTTGCTTTTTTACCATAGCAGGAAGGACAACAACTGTTTTTAGACATTAATTCTCTCTACATAGTTTAAGTATGGCTGAGTTTTTATAATAGGAAGTGATAAAACCTTTGTTTTACATTAGTAGTTTTTTCCTAATGTTGGTTTAGGGGGAAAAAAAGAGAATGGAAGTAAGAGAATATGCACAACTAGAGCATTTTATGTTCTACAAAGCTTGTGATAATGGACAGTCTGAAAAATTTTTACGTTAGTTCTCACATAAGAAATACACAGCAAAGGAAGACAGCTTTTATTTTAGTGAAGTGTTCTGCAATGTGAGTATCCATGTATCAACAGATCATGTTGGTAGACAAAGCATTTGTGTTAGGAAAAAAGATGTATGTATTCTGGATGATATGTACAGCTGTAAAGAGAGCATAAAGGAGGAAGGCCACATGTGCTGATGGGGAGAGTTCTGGGACAGTCTTATTGATTTACTGTTACAGTTCAAATAAGGGGAAGAGATTCAGGCCCCCTGACTGTCAGTGATTTTACTCTTCAAGAACATTCTGTTGTAAACAGCATTTGTGATACTTCTGCTACACATTTTTCACAGGGAAGCAAGAAACCCACCAAGCCACAGTTTTTCTAACCGATACATGATACTTCTGCAAAAACATGGATCTAAATGAAATTCCTATCTAGTATTCACTGACAAAAGTACCTGTAAAATTACTTCTCTTTCAGTAACGTAAAACCACTCGAAATACATTTATGAGTTTATTGAACTCTTTCAGTCTTCCCCAAAGCTTTGGGTTTTACTTTTTAAAAATGAAAAATCATTGCTTCTGGTTTGGTTTTTCTTTTTTTTTATCTGAAAACCTAAACTTGTCTTAGCTGCAGTACTAAAAAAGTACTGAAGTACTAAAAGTACTTGTCTTAAAGTACTTTTTGAAAGAGTAAACCATGAGGATTTTTGTCATTTAACCAAAATGAAATTAATAAGGTTCTAGAAGCAGAAAGGAAAAACTTAATAATTAATGCTTTTCCTCAAAAGTTTCAGAGAACAAATCTGTTATTCAGATGCTACCAGAGTATTTTCTTGAGACTTCCTGATAAATGTAATGACTTATGAGGTTGGGTGCTAAGGCAGTTTGAAGTTAATTATTCCCATATCTTACTTCAAATCTTTTGTAGCTGGATAAAATACACATAACTCATCACAGGTAACTCCACTGCATTTAACAAATATTTTAAAAAATGCATTTAAATGTTTCTTCAACAGAGAAGGGATGAAGTCTTTGAAAGAGATGATTCTGTATTTGTTTTTCTAATTATTTTTTTTTAATGGCTATTACTCTTCTTATTTCTGAATATATTAGGATTAAATGTATAAATGTGTAAACTGGGATTAAATGACCCCTGTAAGATACTGGAAAAACGGAAGACATTTTTTGATTTGAGAACAGTTTCTACAGGGAAAATCAGGTTTTTATGCAGAGATGTATAGAAAATAGTGAATGTCTCAAATTCCTTTCTTCCAGTATGTAGCTTTAGCATGAGAGTCTGACTCCCATGTTGGATAATACTAGAATGTAGGATTTCCTTCTACCAGAAAAAGAGTTCAGAGCAGGAGTTTTTAACCTCGCTGCTTTATGACATGTTTCATGATACAGAATACATTTTAGTTTAAAGTAATAGAAGAAATTTAAAAGTATAATAAAACAAAAAAAAAAAAGTTTTTTCTTGATACATGAGATGACATTTAGTCATTACATTAGGAAAGGGGCAAGCCTGAAGGAGAAGTTATTCTGAAGTAATTTTTCTGGCTCTACATGTCTTCTTAATTCTGTTGTTCTTAGAAAAAGGAGCCTTTGTTGTTCTTTGCAGTAGATGTTAACAAGAGGACAAAATATTAATTTCTTAAAAGAATAATGCTCTTAGTTTTTCTGTTATACTATAAACAGTAGTTTTCTGTTGCATTTCTGAACTATAAACGTGAATACTTGAAGACACAATATAGAGAATGGAAGAGTGAAAAAAACTAACGTTCTAGCAGAAGATCTCTTTAGTTACAGAAGTCTTTTGGGAATTTTTTTGTTTCATGAAACTATAAATGGAATATGGTACTGCAGGGTAAGGGCATGTAGAGCCATCTTTTATCTGCAATGATAAGTGAGTTTGTGTATGTGATGGAATCTATGGTGTGTCTGACAGACAAGTGAGTGCAGTAAATCTTGTTAGGGATTTACTGATGTAAATAGAAAACAGTGCAGTCTAGTTGCTGAACTTTTTATAATGGTGTGGAATCTCGACCAAAATTTGGCACTGATGGTTTTGAAACTAGTAGTCATAGAAATAATAAAAGTTGGAGTTGCATTTATTTCTAACGATGTTACTATGGAAAGTAAGATCAAAGGAATTTTAAAGGACCACATGTCTCATAAGAGGGTTCTTAAGTCTCAACTTTATTCAACACCTGTTTCTCTTAGTGACCTTAGTTGTGAAGAGGAACATCTGGGTGTCCTCACACACTCGTTGGCTTCCAAATTAACAGTGACTGCCCAAGCAAAAACTGCAGTCGGCCTCTATGAGATCCTTGTTTTGTTTTTGTATGGGAGCCTGTGTTTATAGTGTCTGTGTTTCTGACTCTTGAGAAGTAACTGTTCTTGGGCAGCTCCGCATTGCAAAGCAGAGAGTACGATGGGAGTTTGGTTTTGCTTTTTTTTGGCCATTTATAAAGAAAGATTAAAACCAAATGATCCCAAAGGCAGATGTTACAGCCTTTCCTATGGCATTTTTAATGTTATTTGACCAGTTTCAATATGAATGAAAAGTTACTCCTAAATAAGCACAAGGTCACATTTTGTGGAAGAAATTCTACC
>NW_010549986.1:0-8053 GCF_000687285.1 Phaethon lepturus | reverse complement strand
GGAAAGGGGTAAGTCAAGGTTTCTAATCGCTTATATTCCCCAGTCACTATCAGGGGATATAGGGTGATCCTCTCAATTGCTTCTTTCTGGTTCTCTGTTAGTGGTCGTATTTAGTAGCATGGTCTCCTCCATGCGCTTTTAACCTGGCGCGCTCTTCGTATCGTGTATCAGAAGGGTTGTCTGCTCTTCCTGAGGACTTCTGTGGCTTAGCTGTATCTCAGTTTATCATTGAAATGTTGGTTCCATCTCCAGTGGACCTGCGATCCCAGCCTTCATGATCCACTTACTAATTGTTGAAAAAAATACGCTGTTTCCACTATGATATTTCTAAATATCTGCAAACTGATTTAATTACCTTTTCCCAAATCCTTTCCTGTAACTCCTCTCTGATGTTATATATAAAAGAAGCTGTTACAGTGCTCAGGTGGCTTAGATTTTGAGACTGCGTCCCATCACTGTGCCCACTGTTGTCCTATTGTTCCCTTGTGCTTTTTAATGCTTACTTATTTTTTGGCTTTTATTTCAGATTGCAAACTCTGTAGTGGGGGTAATTTTTTTTTTTTTTTTGTTGTGGGTTTTTACAGTGCAGAGTCCAGTTAGATTCTGGGGCTTGAGTAAAGCAATCCCCTAAAACAACAGGTAGACTGAAGAACTCTGTTACAGCTGAGTTAGTAGGATTATTGGGGATATAGCTGCAGCGGTACTGGAGGCTTACCTGGGTTTGTATGGTTGTGAAAATTTCAGGTCCTTCAGCCCAGATACTGTGTGTTACAGAACTGTTTTTGCTCATGCCCTGCTGTTTAAGAGTCACAGAATTAGTTCAAATAATTTTGTAACGAAAGAAAAATTCTTAATGCAACATCATAAAGCAGTTAACCCTTTCTTTATGCCAGTATTTTATATCATTTTGGGAATCGATTCCTACAAACAAACGTCCCCATAAGTGAAGATAATGTCTTCCCATGCAGCTTGCAAAAGAGTTTGCATGCACAGACTTCTTGCGGCTGTGGGGAGAGTGGAATATAATTGAGATTTAAGGGCTCTTAAAGGTCTTCCCGAGTTGTGCAGTTCCTCTGTTTATACTGCTGCATATTCTCTTTGTTTCCAAACCCATGGGTTGTGGCATAGTGCTCAAGATGCTTCTCATTGTTGTGCTTTGAGTTTGATAACTGAGCATAGTAACTGTAGCACTTCATGTCTTAGATCAGATTTAGAAAACTAAAGCATGTTGTTAGGATGTGACTCCTTCCATGTAAATTCTGGTTAAGGTTAATGTGATGCAAGCTCCATGGCTGTCTTCTCTAAGTCATGAGGTCTTCAGTAAAGAGTATTAAAAAAATTTCATTTGATCTTGGCTGTCGGGTCTTTGGGGAGAACAAATAACAGGGAATTAAAGGAAAAAGTGTACTGTAAGAATTTTGCAGGAAAATCTATAAGAAAAGGATTAACTAACCATCCCTGATTAAAGAGAAGCAACTGATTGTGTCTCTTTTGTTGAAAGGCAGAAGAGGTTTTAATGTAATTGTATTCGTTGGGACCTAAAAGGTCAGCTTAGTACTCAAGTTTAACATAAAACGTAGTGTGGCTGGAAAGTGATAATACTCTGGGAAGAAGAACGGGTGAAAATGCTGTTGCATTGGTTGTATTTCTTGTCCCATTACTGCTTGCGTTTAGCTTGGAATTGCAAGAGAACTTTCATCATCTCCATCTCGGGCTAAATGCAGTGCAGGCAACCAGACTTCCTGGTTTTCTTATATCCAGGCTTTTCTGTATGTCTGTACTTGCAATCCAGTTGCCTACAGAGAGAGATTTCTTGAAACTCTCAGCAAAGTGACAAAAAACTCCAGTATACTGCAAAATGGTAAATGCTTCTAAATGGAAGGAATAAATATGCATAGACAGTGAGGCACGAACCTGCACATCAAAGTATTCAGACTAGTTTAAAATATTTGCTATTCCAGTGTGTTGATAATACAGCGTGAAACTGAGTTATATTTCAGCTGACAAAGCACATGGCTGTGCTGTCAGGTGGAAAAATCATCAAGGGACTTGCTGAACCATTATCCTGTGATCTTGAAATAATTTCTTAAATTAAAAAAAATAGAAATCTGATAACTACTTTGTATTTTAAACAGTATTCTGATTATTTATTATCAACTAATGATGACTTTGAAGTATCTTGAGGCATGGCAGAGCTAATTATTTTATTGGGTTATGAACGTGCAACAGAGGAAATGGTTGTCCAAATACAATTCTTTTTTCCTCCATCAGTCTTCAAGTATGCCGTACAAAAATGCGTCACAGCCACTGGAAGCTATAATGCGAGTGATTCCTTGACTTGCTTCTAACTACTGCATTCTAAATTTACTGTTGCCAGTGAATGTAGGTCTTACATAGTTACAAAACTGTAATACAGGGTACCTCTTACTGAATGACAGTGTTGTCCCTGCAGTGTAGTAGAAGAAAGTTAGAGTACTCCTTCAAGTTTGTAGATTAACATTCTTAGTATAAGTTTATGTCCGTATTATTTATAAATAATTATCTGATAGGTATTAAATGTCGTTTTGAAGTTGACTACTAAAAATCTGATGCTATGAGCTTGGCTAATTTAATCGAGATAACAGATTTTGCCCTTTAATCTGTCTATGTGTCTTGTCAACATGAAAGCAATTCAGTTTTTAAATATGGGCAGTTCAAAACTCACTTCTGTGCAACATACAGAAGATAATTAGTTACAGGATTTTTGCCACAGGATTTGTGGCAGCTAATTCTGAGAGTTATTTCTATGTTGTGAGGTATTTACAAGCAGTCTGGTCTTGAATGTGTCACAATGCTGATGTATCCATAATAAAATCTCCATCTGTGTATGACTGCTGTCAACTTTGTGTCTACCTGTGTGTTAAATCAATACCTGAGGATCTCTCAGATCCTCAAGGAGATTCCCATTGTCTGGGGTGTTCCATAGGCATCCATAATGCAGCTCATCAAAATATCTCTAGACCACCAAGGATGATAAATACTAACTTCGTTATATACTGCAAAAGATGTCTTTGAGCCTTCTTCCAAAGCTCCTTGGTCTCCTTGGTATGCTGTTCTGCCGTATATTTTCTGTCCGTTACCTCTCTGCCAGGAAATGCGCTCCTGCCTGATTATGCAAGCTTGGCCCAGAGTCAGAAAAACTCACCAGGGGACAAAAGATAGGCCATTCAAGGCAGATCTCTCTTTTTTTTTTTATTTGCATGTATATAAATGTATATACAAATATGTATGTATATACATTTTTGTATATATACACAATTACGTGTATACATATTTATTTGTATATATATTTGTATACATGCATATATACATTTGCATACATACATACATGTATACAAATGCAGGTAATATCCAGACTAGAGAGGTGAGAGACCACATAGATCTGGCACAAACTTTGCTGTCTCACTTTGCTCAGGAAGAAATTCACTTTTCTCTTATTTCATACAGATTTGGACAAAGACAAGGTCCTTCATGAGTGGTAGATACAGGGCAGTGAATTTTTAATAAGCTGTCCTACGAAAGTGAAATTACTTGTCAAGAAGTTTAATAGTCTGTTTTGTGGTCAGTCCTGGTATGTTTTGAAACTGCCACCTAGTAGGTCATGAAGCACAAACAATGACAGAAGAAACTCCCAGGGTAGCTATGGTAAGAACATTTTGTTCTCAACTGTGTAACGCTGCACTGAAAAAACATCCCTACACTCCAGTTTGTCCTTCCAAACCAAGAAACAAGTCTGCATCCCCTGCATACTTACAGAGCTGACCTGGATACAAATAACATAACAGCTGTGGTCTGTCCTGGCTGACCTCAGCATTCGAGTGTAGGAGTGAGGAGTGGGAGATGCCTTCTGAGGCGTAAGGGACCTATGTCCTGGCGGGTATCTTACAGTGCAATACAGACTGGGGGACTGGGCAGTTAAGGTCAAAAAGGCCATTACAGGGGGTAGAAAACAGAGCCGTAAAGGAACAGCCTTTGGGACCCCCTGCGTTAGGTAATACAGAGAAGATAGTCTGCCTTCATTGGATCGGATCCAGTAAATGTTGTGAGTGCTAGGTTGTAATGATAAAGAGAATGGGTATTTGCTGTATGACTTCGTGAATTGTTGAGACGATGGGTTGATGTTGTTGTTTTGACTTCCTCTGAATTTTACCTAGACGTTATTTGAGTGTTGGGAGAAATCATGTAGAAGAAAAATCTTTATCAGCAATTATGAATACTGAGGCAACCTACATAGCATGCAGAAGATTATGATAATGTGATTGAGATTTGATTTGCACAACCCACTGAAATGCAAGGGTTAATTGTCTGTGGAACTGTGGCATGTGGGTTAATTTGAAGAGATTAGATTACCATGATTAGTGGTGCCTGGGGAACAGCATAAAACGATTCACCGTTTAAACTGGTTTGCTGCTGCTAGAATTAAAATAAACTATGCAGAAAAGTCAAATGATCATTGATGAGGAAAGAGAGTATGAGGGGGTGAGTGTATGATTCTTTTCATGTGTAATTCAACCCAGCTAAAACAGTTTGCAAATTTGTTCTGAACTCGGAAAATATATCTGAGAAAAACTCTGAGATAATTCAGCTCTGTGCCATATCTGGAATATCTCATTTTAAAACGAGAGATTTAAAATGGTCAAGGTACTTTACTTTTTTAAGAAATGTGCCAAAATTAGATGGACATAATTTAAAATTAATAATCATAATGGAAATGAATTTTAGCAGTAACAAATACTGAAACTAGCGGAAAACTTATTTTTGCCATATATTTTTCTAAAACTCAAGAAAGGGAAGAATATTTCTGAGAAGCAGGACTGTTTCCAGTCTGTGTATTCAGACAGAACTATGATCATTCAAACAAGCTCTGTATAGAAGAATTTTGCAGAGTTTTCAATCTTTATCTGAAGTAAATGTATTGAAAATTAATGTCGATAGTATGAACATAATGTGTTAACTGTAGGCATATATTTATATGTGTATTTTACGCGTATCTTTCTACTTGCAGCAATAAATTTCTATCTTTCAAAACTAACAGTTGCCATTAATTTTAGCTCTTGCTAATGCCTCTTGGGCATTATGTTAAACAAAGAATTAATCAGAGGAATTATTTTGTAGTATTGAGAAATTAATATTTGGCTATTATGATTAGATAAACTCTTTGAACACATTACTTGCAACATGTATGTACAGCAATTACTGCTAATGTGATAATATAAATCAATTACTAATCATTAAACTGTATATGATACGCTACTATTTATTAGTGCAATTTCTTAAAGTAATTGCTCTAGAAATTGTTTCCCATTATATATTTAAAATGGTTCTTAAAAATTCTTAAAATTTGGGCTATGTATGTTTTATACTTAGTATTCCCCAGTGATACCAATTATCAATTGGGATTCACTTAACTCAAAAAATAACCTAATAATTCTTAAGTGCCAGTTGTCTAATGATTAGAGCAAGGCATTGAGAAATAGACTCCGTGTATCTGGTATTTAGCTATACCGTACAGTGATGAGTGAATTTACTTCATTGTTTGATTTGTAATGTGCATATAGAACAATGAAGTGCTGGAGTCTGTAAGGCTGAGTGAATTGTTCTTAGAAAAAACTAAGTAAAATTCATCTGGAGAGCATATAATGCGCTGCTTGGAGTTTGACTAGTTGTGAAATAAGTCAAAACTATATCCTTCACCAGGAAAACTGGTGGGGAGCAAGAGAGAGAGGTCCTGGCTTTGTTGCTGCCAGCAGTTTATCATGGGACGTAGTAACTGGCAGACCCCACAGAAGCAAGGGGCATGCTGTAGAGTTTTTCTGCACGTTCCATTGGCTCAGAGCAACAGAAATGTGGTGTCCATCTGAATCCATTCTCTGTTGTGTCTTCCTGTCGTATGACTTCACACAGGCAGCTTCTGAGGCTCTGAGTTATCCTGAAGTAATCTGAGGATTACGGACTTCATGGAAGAAGTACTTGTCCTTTTGCATTGGAGGTCCAGCAGGTCAGTCAGAGCAGGATGAGCAACGTGGAAAACTGGTCACCATGTATGTGCAGATTGGTTGTAGGTTGTTTCTGCAGTGATTCAGAGACACCTAGAATACAAGGGGTATTATATTGCCCTATGTTTGCCCAGTCGATCTTCCAGAAGTCACAACCGAAAATACAGAAGTCACAACCAAAAATACAGAAGTCTAATGTAAACTATGGAAGCCCAACTGTTAAAATGCATAGAGGTAAGAATAGGATTTGCCACATGCTAGGTTATCAGTGGTGGTCCTGAACAGCTACAGTACAAATGTTCTTTATTTACTTATGCTAAAATTTTTTTTTTCTGCATTATTATTACACTTTATTTCCAAGGAAGAAGGAGGACCTGCTTGTAAGTCCTAGCATCAAGTACTGGTAATTAACAGTCAAGGTGCTACATTTTGGATCAAAATCAATGATTTCATCATGTCGTTACCAGCTTGATTCCCTTCAGCCAGCCCTTTTCCTCTCTGTGCGCATTTTTGTGTGGGATCATAAAGGGGAATAAAACAAACCTGAACCTCTACAAAATTAGGTAAGGAACTTTCCTCCTAGGAACTTTATACGCTGGAGGAAATGCTTATAATCGAAGAGATCTGCTTTTCTGTTCTCCACTGCTGCTTCAATGCTAGTAATAGCTTTTGCTTGAAAACAAAATGTCAGTATGTCCCCCACATTGCCTAGAAACAATGATCCCAAAATTCAAAATATGTTTTTCTTTGTCTTTTTTTTTTTAACTGGCACACGCTGCTTGCTTTGGGATATCAGTGCGAAGTTTGTGGAAGCCATTTTAGTTGTCTGAACACTGAAAAGTAGAGACTCCTTACTTAGTAGTCTGTCAGCTAAATTTGTGTCTATTCATCGATTTTAATAGGAGTTACCTATTGTTCAATCACAGTTGTTGGCTGGCGAAATTACTAGGAAGTCATGGGGATTTATGCATTCAACTACAAACAACTTCTAGAACAGATTAGTTCTCGGAGAGGACCGTTTCATAGGATACTGCCAGCGTTTGAAGTATGTTATATAAACACTCCCTAAGGTGAATAAGAAGTTACACAAATCTGTTACTGCTGTTTGAGGTTGAACTTCGATACTGTATTAATGCCTGTTTTGGTCTGTCATGTAGGTTATAAAAGTTCTCCCTGTTCATGAAAACGCTCCTGCTATGACTTCTGCTTTCTCTTACAAGTTAAAAGAAAAAACCTCAACCAACCAAACAACAAAAAAACGTAAGCACATTTGTTTATAATTTCCAACCATCAAATAAAACAGAGAAATTAAAAGGGCAAATGCCCTAATCTTTCTGAACAGCAGATTTACAATGCAGTGCTATAACATAAGAACACGTAATATTTTGTAGTAAGATAGCTTCTAAAAAACAACATTTTTTTTAAACTAGCAAGGTGGTTGTACTTTTGATCAAAAGTTGTGTCAGAATGCTGGTGCAAACTCAAGATTTTATAAGTGTTACGTTTGTATTGCAGTAGGCTTACTTACGTATAATAGAAATACTGTAATAAATAATACATTCATGTGACTGTACCTAAGCAAAGCATTTTTGGGTTTGTTCTCCTTAAATTTTCTTATCTGTGTTAATCTACCTGGTGATTCACTAAACTCAGTCGCTTGCAATGTGAACCTGCCTTATCAGTGTTTGTTAATGTTGAGATTCTATACTGAATAAGAGGATTGTCCCTACTTTCCCTATAAATTAACTTGTTAAGATTTCATTAAAGTGACTTGTTAGGGAAGAAGTACATAATTGTTTATTTCATTCACATTATTAACCACTTCTAACATTCACTTCTTTAAGTAATAAAAGCCTGTAGTGAGAAGCTCATAAGAACAGGAATTTCAAAGCAGGAGCCCAGTCTTATATTTTGCCTTGTGATTTACACCTATGCAAAATGAGTGCCCTGTCAGGAGGAGATGATTTCATACACTATTTGCAAAGGCAGAAATCACTGTGGCAATAAAGATCAGGACC
>NW_010549985.1:0-2100 GCF_000687285.1 Phaethon lepturus | reverse complement strand
TGACACGAGCGTCACCTCCCTTGGGCACCGCGGGAGGAGGACATGGAGAAACACGTGGCACACGTGGGCCGCGGGGTCACTTGTGTCCACAGGTGGCCACGTCCTCGCGTCCCTTCGGTTTTGGTGGCAATTGTCAGTGGGTGTTGGACATGTCTCTAGGAGCCATCGGGTGCGACAGATACGATGGGAGGATCTGCTGCCGGATCCTGCTTCCATAAATCCCAGGCAGGGTCGTGGGGCGCGAGGGCGGGTGGCTCCAGCCCGGCCCCGGTGGGGACGGAGGAACAAGGGATGGCCCCGGGCCATGCTGGGACCTCGTGGCCATCCTGCAGACATGGTGTCCATCTCACTGTGCAGCAGAAGGACTTGGTCCCCCCAGGCAGCCTGTCTGCTGCCGTGTTACCGAGCACGGCAGAGCTGGTTTTATCTCAGAAACAGAGGGTGGGATGCAGTAAGAGGTCCCCCCCACAATCCTCATCTTTCCATTGGAGAGATGTGGGTTTGATGGATAGAGCGTTAGATGGTTATGGAGTTGGCTGGATGGCTGTGTCCAAAGAGTTGCAGTCAATGGCTCAATGTCCAAGTGGAGATGGGTAACGAATGGTGTCCCTCAAGGGTCCGTACTGGGACCAGTACTGTTTAATATCTTCATCAGTGACATAGCAGTGGCATCGAGGGCACCCTCAGCAAGTCTGCAGATGACACCAAGCTGAGTGGGGCAGTTGATGTGCTGGAGAGACGGTTCGCCACCCAGAGGGACCTGGCCAGGCTGGAGCAGTGGACTGAGGTTCAACAAGGCCAAGTGCAGGGCCCTGCACCTGGGTCAGGGCAACCCCTGGTATCAGCACAGGCTGGGGACGGAGAGAAGGACTTGGGTGCACTGGGGGATGAAAAGCTGGACATCGGTTGGCAATGTGCGCTCGCAGCCCAGAAGGCCAACCATGTCCTGGGCTGCCCCCAAAGCCGCGTGGCCAGCGGGGCGAGGGAGGGGGTTCTGCCCCTCTGCCCCGCTCTGGGGAGACCCCCCTGCAGTGCTGCGTCCAGCTCCGGAGCCCTCGGCACAGGAGAGACACGGACCTGCTGGAGCGGGGCCAGAGGAGGCCCCAGCAACGCTCCGAGGGCTGGAACAGCTCTGCTGGGAGGCCAGGCTGGGAGAGCTGGGGGGGCTCAGCCTGGAGCAGAGGAGGCTCCGGGGAGAGCTTGTGGCCTTCCAACATGCGGAGGGTGCTTACAAGAGAGAGGCTTTTCACCAGGGCCTATAGTGACAAGAAGAGGGGCAACGGGTTCAAAGCGAAAGAAGGTTTGGTTGGGTTGGACATGGGGAAGAAATTCCCCATGGTGAGGGTGGTAAGACACTGGCACAGGTTGGCCAGAGAAGCTGTGGAACCCCCATCCCTCAAGCGTTCAAGGTCAGGCTGGACGGGACTTTGAGCACCCTGAAAGACGCTCAGAAGATGTCCGAGCCCATGGCAGGGCGGGTGGATTAGATGATATTGGAAGGGCCCTTCCAACCCAAGCCGTACTGGGATTCTATGTTGGAAGTGTTCAAGGTCAGGCTGGACGGGGCTCTGAGCAACCTGATCTAGCGGAAGGTGTCCCTGCCCGTGGCAGGGGGGTTGGACTAGATGGTCTTTGGAGGTCCGTCCAACCGAACCCGTCCTGTGATTCTCTGATTCCAAGACAGCAAAAATGGCAGCTGCTGGGCAAGAAGATTTCTGGTTTAATATTGCGGCGGGTCGGAGGGTGCTGGGTTGGGGATGCTCTTCCCAGGGCCCAGCGCTGCCCGGCTGGGTTGCAGGAGGGATTTCCAATCTCAAAATACCAAATCTGGTGGGGATGGGTCATGGGGGAAGCTGCTCCCTGGTGCCTGTGCAATCCTCCTGGCGCAGCCGGAGCTGCGTCCGTCTCTCCCGTCCTTGTCACGAGGATTAAAAAGGACTGGGAAAACGCTGCCGGGTAACGGGATGGGTCCAAGGAAGGTGAAGGTGCCATAACCAAGGGGTGATTTGGGGACAGGCAAGCTTCTTCCCACTTGAATTTGGTGCCAGCACCCCTAAAAAATCCCATTTTCCTCCAGCTCTGCCTCACCGGTTCTGCCTG
>NW_010549984.1:0-549 GCF_000687285.1 Phaethon lepturus | reverse complement strand
TTTAATAGTAAGACCAGTTGTTCTCCCGGTACTCGGCCCCCTGAGCTGGGGCCAGGGAGGAGGAGCAGAATGAAGCCCCCATAATCCAAGGGGAAATGGTTGGTGATCTGCTACACCACTTAGACGCACACAAGCCTATGGGGCTGGAAGGGATCCATCCAAGGGTACTGAGGGAGCCGTCAGAAGTGCTCACCAGGCCACTTTCTGTCATTTATCAGCAGTCCTGGCTAGCTGCTGGAGCCGGCAGAAGTGCTCACCAGGCCACTTTCTGTCGTTTATCAGCAGTCCTGGCTATCCGGGAAGATCCCAGTTGACTGGAGGTTAGCAGATGTGATGCCCATCTACAGGAAGGGCCAGAAGGAGGATCTGGGGAACTACAGAACTGTCAGTCTGACCTCGGTGCTGGGGAAGGTTATGGAGCAGATCATCTCGAGTGCCATCACAGGGCACATAAAGGACAACCAGGTGATCCGGCCCAGTCAGCATGGGTTTATGAAAGGCTTGGCTAATCTGATCTCCTTCCATGACAAGGTGACCCGCTTAGTGGAT
>NW_010549983.1:0-468 GCF_000687285.1 Phaethon lepturus | reverse complement strand
GATGGATCGTCGGTTGAGCCATAAAGTTGGTCGTTTCTCGAGGGGGTAGCGGGTTCAGGAGTGCTTCGCCAAAGCTGGGTGGGCATAACCGGGCCGCCTTATGTCCCAAGTGGGAGAGGGCTGCATGCGGCCCGGGTGCCCTCTCCCCTTCCCGTTTCCCTGGTTTTTAGATCTGCATTCCTTGGCGAAATGTCCTTTCTTTCCACAGGCCCAACACGGTCCTCTTTGTCGATTTTGACGCGGGGGGAACGCTAAGGGTGGGTCCCCCGACCGAGGGCAGTTTGCTACCACATGGCCCGCCTGACCACATTTAAAACATGCCATTACATTAGCTATTGCAGTGCAAACAGCTACCTGGATCGGGGCTAGATGCTCTTCCTTTGCGACATGGTTGATCATGTCTGCGATACCTGACCCACTGGCAGTGATCGTAGGATCTCTTTGGTTGCCGAATTAAGCTGCTGATGT
>NW_010549982.1:470-717 GCF_000687285.1 Phaethon lepturus | reverse complement strand
GCTGAAGTCTGCCCTCCAGAAGTCCATGGTACTGGCTTTGCTGACCCCCTCCTAACCTCACCAAGAATTGAGTATTCTATCATTTCGTGGTTGCTAAACCCAAGATGGCCTCCGATCACATCTCCCACCAGTCCTTCTCTGTTTGTAAACAGCAGGTCAAGTGAGGCACCTTCCCTGGTAGGCTCACTTACCAGCCGTGTCAGGAAGTTATCCTCCAGACACTCCAGGAACCTCCTGTACTGTTTCC
>NW_010549982.1:0-361 GCF_000687285.1 Phaethon lepturus | reverse complement strand
CGAGACTGCTGCCAGTCGCTTATAGAATGCTTCATCTGTCTTTTCATCCTGGTTGGGTGGTCTATAATAGACTCCCAGCAGCAGGTTATCTGCGTTTTTTGCTTCTCCCCTAATCCTTACCCAAAAGCATTCGACTTGGTCATCACAATCGTTGACTTCTATACAATCAAAACACTCCTTCTTAACATACGGAGCCACCCCACCACTTCTCCTTCCATGCCTTATCCCTTCTGAAGAGCTTATAGCCATCTATTGCAGCACTCCAGTCATGTGAGTCATCCCTCCACGTTTCTGTGATGGCGACTAAGTCATAGCTGTCCCGCTGCACAATGGCTTCCAGTTCCTCCTGTTTGTTGCCCCT
>NW_010549981.1:0-9781 GCF_000687285.1 Phaethon lepturus | reverse complement strand
CTCTCCAGCCACTCCTCCCCAAGCCTGTCACACAGTGAAGGCTGGAGTAAAATAAAAAAGCCAAACCACACAAAAAAAAAGTCCATGAGGCGTTACCTTCATGCTCAGACACGATGCAAGATGTGCTGGTTATTTCAAGACTCGAGGAGGGCAACGATCAGGTCTAGCAAACAGAGCTAGAATTGGCTGGAGAAAAACTCAAACACTACATACATCATTCGGAGAAGCAACTGAAACACGATTGCCAAGTACAGAATGTAGAAATCGAACACGACGTACGCTGCCATCGGTTATCCCTTTAAATCAAAAGGGCTGAAGATCTGAGTCTGGATTTGATTGCAGCTACAGTTCATGAGCCAAGTCACGGCTAGTGCTTTGACTCAGTTCTAATAAATACCAATGTTATGTTACTTCTGTGACAACTGAGCACCAAAGAACAGAAGTCTTGAGATTATCTATTCTTACAAGGTGACTCAATCAAGTACAGAAGACTGCCTTGATTTAGAACTTATGCAGATTCTCCCAAAATTAACATTTACTACTGCAAAAATTAATTGCAAATGCCACTGAGGAAGCATGAGACACTTCTAACTATCCTGAGAATGCTTTTGCAATATAATATCGATTATATTAAGGCTCTTATGACACAAATGGTGTTAGTACATGTAAGACATTCTATAAAAGAATGACATAGAATCAGAGGAGAAAAAAAATTAAAAATCAGATTACGGTTCCCAGACTTCGCTGCATTTGCGATTCATGCCAAATATGTTCCCTGTCAAGCTGTCATTTTATATTAGAAGTTAATTTTCCTGCTATCAGTCCTCTCTCTGCTTATTCTTTTCCTCATTCTTCAGCTGCCAGGATTTTGGAATAGCAGTAACAACCAAAACTGTAACAAAGAACCTGAAGTCCCAAATACATTTTGCACACATTTGTTCCATAACCATCAGCTAGACTGACTTCTACAGCCTCATGCAAATTTTCATTAAAGCTGCCGTGCATTTGAATAATGAGTCACTGTTGAAAGAGAAAAGAGTAAAAAAGGCATCTTGCTTTCATGTTGAAGAGGAAGCTAAAATCAAATACAGGTACTTCACGGTGCAGGTGTGTATAACATAGCAGTTGCTATACAGAACACGCCTTGTGTCTGAAAACTAAGTCAGACAAAGACAGAAATCACAGATCAGCTGTTAGGTTTTGGTAAAGAATTACTGAAATACACCATATAGGATAGATTGTTACATAAAGAGGAAAGGAAAAAGAGTTGTGATAGGTACAGTTGCCGCCAGTGCATGCAAGCTACATTCTCTGCTCATTAACAGTTCTCGTCAGTACGGATATTCCTGAAAGTTAAGTGAAAGAGCCATACATATAGTCTTTCCTTCAACCTTTTCAAACACGTTGTTCTGTCACTAAGATTTAATGTCTTTGCACTTCTCCAAGCTGTTTTTAGCTGAGAGATAGCATGGGAAAAAGTAGACCGAAGTATGTGTAAGCCCTGAGTGTGTAAGGTCTTTCTGGCCTGCAGTGATGGGACACCCTCTCCTGGAGAGAGAGACACACTCTCCCTGCTCCCGCCGTTTCAGAGTAGGAAACAAGTGATATTCCTGGGGTCTGGAGCCAAACAGCCACAACAAATCCTGATATAATGACAATAACTAGAAATGTTTCCCCTTGGTATCACAAGATTCTTCCCAGGACCTGCAAAAGACACTGCCAGATGCAGCAGTCTTCAGAAAAATCACCCCTTCACGTTTAGGCAATTAACAGTGTTAGGCTATATTAGAATCACAGTAGAAGAGAAGAATTTCTAGATGAAATCAGTCATGAAACGAATTGACTCAAATTCAGATCTCCCACAGGAGGGATCCCACTGATCGACCGACTCCCTGCATTTCAAACTATGTCACTTTGAACCTGACAGCATATCACCCCTCAGGCGGCTGGCTCCTGAAGTCAGAAATTAAAATAGCTCGGACTGAAACACAGGGTCATTTTGTTTGGCTAGAAGTCTGAGCCCTCGACATTTCCTCTTCCCAATTCTTTAAGATTACATGGTTTCATACCTTTATGGTTTATGGTAATTCTCACTGATCCATTGATATTTGCTTAGAATGTCATCTGCAAAATTTATTTCTTTAAAATTAAAAGGCTGTGAAACTTCTTAAAGGGATGCCTGCAAGAGGCAACCTGAAGATAATAATCAATATGCTACTGCCTGTGGATGGATCGCCCTTTAAAAGAAGGCGAATAGAGCAGGGATTTGTGGTGCCAGCGACCAGAACTGTGTGACAGAACGTAAGTTCCTGACCGATTGTAGCCTTTGAAAATGAAAGAGCTCTACAAGTACAGGGCTCCCAGACGAGCAACCTGGCCTGTCTGGCCTCCAGCACGGGGTATTTCCATTGGCAACAATATCTGACATGATACCGTGGAACAAACACCGAGGGTATTCATTTTCACACCCCGAGGTGGCTGGCTGCTATGCTGGCTGCAGAAAGTGGGACAGCTCTCAGTCAAGTTTCTGACCTGGACACATTTGTAGCTTAATTAGATGCAAAAAAGAACGGGAGGAGGAAGACAAGAAGTCACAGCTCAGTGTGGTCACCGACGTCAATTTTGAACTTCGTTTGACATCGGTACATATTTCTCTCATTTGGAGAGCTTCTAACTACAGCCTCCTGTGCCGTGAGAAGTTTTTGATAAAACACAAGTGATCAAGCTCCAGGTGCCTCTCAGTTTGCAGCCCACCTCGCCAGCAGAGGCACGGAGCAGCAGCACACTGCTCAGGCTCTCTGAGCAAAGCGGAGTGCTTCCTCCCAGCCTAAGGAGCGTTCAGTCACTGTTTGCCTCAAGGCAGGAGCGAACGGCAAGGGTAAGGCACCACAGCCCCTAGGAAGTCCTTGCAGCCCTTAAAAAGTCCGCAGAGAAAATTTCTAAGGTGCATCAAGCACCAAGGTTCTCTGTGCCCAAGGCAAACTGGAAAATACGCACTCCCTCAAGTTACTTGAACGCTAAATTGTCACCTGCAGACCAAAGCTGTCATCTCACACTAAGCAGCATCTTACAGTGTCAGGATTTCCGCTCAAATCATTTACTCTCCCCCTCCCCACCACAGCAGTTTCGTACGCAAGCATTAACAGAATAATCAATGACTTTGAGTGAGGAGCGAGATTTACATTAATATATAATGTACAGTAAAGTCCGAATTAAATTCAGCAGTTGCCTCCTCGTCACTTCAAACAGTTCTATATTCAACTACAGTTTGAATATGGAAAAAAAAAAAAAAGTTCTCAACATTTCCTTGCATAAGTGCTAGCCTAAGAAGAACTGGTTTGGTCATAAACAGTAAGCATGGAGCTTAATGATAATGATACTGCTGGTGCAAACATCAGAGAGGCAAGATGCAAATTAAATGCAGCCACTTCAAAGATGCTCCTATACTGTAGGCTTTATCGCATCAAACCGGCACCAGAGGAAACAGCCGAGGTTCTGGTGGGACTCAGATGATGTGACTTTTTTTAACTGTCTAGTCAAAGCACTTTGTCCAGTTCACTCTGGTAAAGGGTGACCTCTCAGAGCATACACACTGGCATTGTGGCAGCGGGATCTAATCTCACCTGGTAGTCTCATGACTAAAACCACAAATACTTACTTAAAAAAGGCAATCGTAAGTAGGGAACTCAAATTATCATTGCCATCATGCGAGTTGGATTAATGGAGAAGAACCAGCAGAGTAAACCAGTATCACTCTAGGGCAACAGGAAATTTTCTGAGTTACACACAACAAATTTAATGCAGTCTGTAATGTTTCATATCCAGTATAAAGCCAAAACTCAGGCTACAGATGTTCGACATCCTCTGCATTGCTGTGTTAGGAGTAGTGTTCAATCTGTAAATCCCTATCCACAGAACAGGGAACGCTTAGAAAGAAAAGTAATGCAAATCTCTTAACTCTGCTGCACCGTAAATTGCAAACTGGCTCCTTGAAGAAAAATCCTCCAAAAAACCCCATAAAATTCTGGTAAAGCCAAACGGCCTGTCAGCACTTCACCGTGCAGCCAGCCCTCTTAGACCGTGACCTGCAGAACAGCAGGTACCGGGTAACGCCTGCATTTACAAAAATACTAATGAGGGATGGCACACGCTTGACATCACCCAACTGCAGATTACCTGTTTTTTCACTGCCTTTTCTCAAAACAGAGGATTAAAGCCTTTCTATTCAAGATAACTCTGCAATGGGAGCACATTCTCTCAGAGCTCATACACACCCGAGCAGCAAACAGAACGCGGCAATCGCTCCTAAATGAGTAGCACGCCTTCTCTGTTCAGCCAGTAAGACCTTCTGCTGATCGACTTTTACAAGGAGAGTCGACCTAAGTTCCATTGATGTATCTATATACTGATCATATCTATAGTGTATTTATGTTTTAAGTTTTAGCAAAATACACAAGCATAAAAATTTAGCATCCCCCAAAAGTTAACTCATCAACCAGGTTGATAAAAAAATAGTATCTCATTTCTGCTGTGTATTTTATCCTGAGGAATCCTGAAGGGGCTTTGGAAAATGCAACAAAGCCCTGTATAAGTTATATACATTATATTACCATTTACCTCTCGGATGAACTCTAGCACCTGTCTGACACTGAGCAGCATAGCTGCACAGCAGGCTACAGCTTGAAGCAGAACAGCTTTTTATATTAAAACTGCAGGTGGAGTTCAGAGCCAATGTAATTACAGAGTCTGGAATTTCATCAGAACGCTAGGGTTAAAATTCCTTTCACTACTTCTTGTAAAAGTCTGCGGAACTAGAATTAATAAAAAGGTTTCCCTTAGCCACTCTTCTTTTGAATTGACATTTCTTCACTGAACTGGCAATTCCAGTGGTCAGTAAAATCACAGAGGAATCTTATTCTCAGTTAGAGCTTCCCAACAGACATTGCATGTTGGAGAGAGTTCACGATTTTCAACTGGGGTGCAGGTGAGCCTTTTCAAAGTTTGGTTCACAGCTGCTCACTTGCCTACACTGTTAGCGTCCATCTGGTGGACGGCATGTATCCTTTTTAATGCAAATACTATGCTAACTCTAGCAAGATGTTTGAAATTGCTTCTTCTCTTGACACCAAAGCAGGATGCCATATCAAAAAAAAAAACCTTGGAACTTACCCATCTGCTCTCCCTACAGACACTCCTCGCAGCAGATCAGCTATCTGAGACTACAAGCACAAATCTGGAAAGGCTTAGTTGCGTGTGTCCACTATCTTTGTGGAAAAAGGTCTATTAATGGAGAACAACAAAGAAAAAAGTAGGCTCAGGATTTAAGAAGCCTGGTGTCTCTGCATTTTTATCTCATCTATGATCAACTTCAGTGTCTTCAGAACAAGCTTCAACTTTCCCTACACCTGGGGCAACTGGACAATCTCTTTCTTCTGCCTTGTCACAGAATCTGTAGAATCTGGAGACTTCTACACTCTCGTTAAAGGTTGTGGAAATCAACCCAGGTTAAAAAGTTACCAAGGTTAAAAAGTTACCTTTCACCAAACCAATGCTGGGTGTGACTACAAAAAACCCTCGCTTCTCTGTTAAAATGCTACCAATAGACCAGATTCAGTCAAGTACCAGATTGAAGTCCCACATTTTTATGTTCTTTTCTTCCATACATCCAAGAAATGGGTTATTTATGGAGCTGACTTACCAGGGTAACAGCAGCATACTGGCATTCTGTCAGACTCAGGAAAACTCTTCAGTAAGACAGACAGCTGCTAGAAGTGTTTCATAAAAGGCGCCTAACTCTCCTCTACTGGCAAAAGTCATTTTTAACATCTCAAGAAGGTAATGAGCAGTATCTTTGCCTAGCTTCGTGCAGATAAACTATACACCTCCCAGTGGCTTTCATAGGAACTCAACTGATAAATGCTGTAACAGCTTGAAAATGTAGATCAATATTTAACAGGATAGACTGTAATCTCCTCTTGCAGGGAAGTGGTTTCATTACAAAAACTACTTTCCCTGCAGGGAACGCTGTTGGAAAATCACATAAAGCAGTTTTGAAAATTCACATGTAGGAGGGCCTGAGGAAAGAGAACGGTAGACACAAAGTGTACCATTCAAGCCCGATTCTGACTTGACAGATTTGAGAGCCGGAGATAAAGCTTTTCTTCCCATGTACTTATTTATGAGAATTCCCTATAAAAATTTGTATTTATATGCAGACGCACAAACAAATGCACATGAACTCACAGGCACCGTTTGGACTCTGGAAAAGCCAAACGTTGTAGGAAGTTTAGATAAGAAGTTTAAAAAATTCTAAAAATAGTGGATCAAAGATGCAATAAGCCCTTCTAAATTTTGTATCTTGAAAAGAAGCCCCCATACATGCACCAACGTTTTGAAGTCACCTGAGCTGTCACTGATTTAACAGAAAAATATTTCAACTTCTTTAGAAAGAGGAAGGGGGGGGGCAGTAATGAAAGGTAACGGGTTAAGACAGTACAGATTTTTTTCCCTGAGGAGGTTTTTGGCAGGAACCCAGGAATGAAATCTACATCTGCACAGTCCGGTGGGAACGGAGCGAAACCCCAGCCCTGCCACATTCTGTGTCTTCATTCTGATGGATGAGAAGTCATCACATAGCTAGTGGTACATGACTGAAGACTTTGAAAGAAGGGTACAACTTCCGAATTTGCAAGTAGTTTGCCAGGAGACTACCATGCCAGCAGTATTTATGTGATAGATATTACCAACATATTTTTATAGAACCAAAGAAAAAAAAAAGGATGAAAGAGACTCGGAAGTGTTGTGCTTTAACCCCAGCCAGCAACCAAGCCCCACGCAGCCTCTCACTCACTCCCCCCATGGTGGGACGAGGGAGAGAATCAGAAAAGTGAGAAAACTCGTGGGTTGAGATAAAGACATTCCAACAGATAAAGTAAAAGCTGCGCACGCAAGCAAAGCAAAACAACTCCCCATGGGCAGGCAGGAGCCCAGCCATCTCCAGGAAAGCAGGGCTCAACCACACGCAACGGTTACTTGGGAAGACAGACGCCATCACTCCGAACGTCCCCCACTTCCTCCTTCTTCCCCAGCTTCATCTGCTGGGCATGACGTCGTATGGTATGGAATATCCCTCTGGCTGGTTTGGGCCAGCTGTCCTGGCTGTGTCTCCCCAGCTTCCCGCGCACCCCCAGCCCGCTCGCTGGTAGGCCAGAGCATGAGAAGCTGAACAGTCCTTGACTGCTTAGCAACAGCTGTTGCTGTTGAAACCATCAGTATGTTATCAACAATATTTTCATCCCAAATCCAAACCATAGCCTCATAGTAGCTTCCATGAAGAAAATTAACTCTACTCCAGCTGAAACCAGGACAGGAAGCCACCTGGTTATCCCCTAGTTGGAAAAAACCCCCAAACCCACACCAAAACAACCAACCAATGCACTCAGGGAGATGTTTGTATGTCCTGTTCCTAAAGACGCTGAAGGCCTGTGACAGTTCCCCTCCCACCAGTTTATCCCACCGTTCCGCTAGGCTCACTCCTGCAAATTTTTTCTTAAATGTCCAACGTCAGTCTTACAATTACTTCTTGTCCTAACCATAAGGAAGGAGAGATTGTTTCCTTCCTTTTCACAGTAATCTTCTTTGCATTTGATTAAATCCTTCCCCCCTTTCAGTTTTCTCTTCTGGAGTCTATCTCGCTCTAGGTTGTTCAACCATATTTTTGAGCTTTCTTACTGTCCTTGAGGTTCCGTGTCCAAAGGTGAACATATCACTTGAGGTAAGTCCTTTACCAGTGCTAAGAGAAGCAAAAGGATTACTCCACGCATTTTGTAGGCCATACTACCTCTTTAGTGTACCGTCCTTTTCTCCTTCTGACGCTCCTTCACGCAGACCACAGACAGTAACATGGCTTGGCTCTGGTTCTCTTTCTCTCACACACCTCTCAGGGTCCTCAAGAGAGCAGCTCCATCTCTGCTTTGCCAGAGATCCCCCTTCCTCCCAAACTGCGCTTCCTCGTCAACTGAATTGCTAAATATTTCTATTTTGTCTTAATTAGTATCAGCCGCAGAGCACTTAATCTTTAAGTTATCCTTAGAGTTTTTTAGGGGTTTATTTTAGAAAGATTGCACCAATTATTTTGATTTCCTCTTAACACCATTTCATACTCATAAAATATTACACTTAAATGTGCTCAAGAGCTTGAAGAGGAAGAAAAATTGTGACTGATTCCATGATAAATTGAAAGCTTAAGAAAATAAAGGTGAAACTACAGCCATGTTTCATCCTATCTATATTCATTATTTTAAAAGCACTGAGAAAGTGCTTTTAAGAGAAAGCGCTTAAGCCTGAGAAAACATGACCTGGATTCTGTACTGATGAAACAGAACGTTGTTTTAAAAAGCAAATAAAGCAACACTGCAGTTCCCATTCCACAGCAGTAAATTGCTTGTAGTATATTTAGAGCTGGAAGTGTTCGCAATGAACCGTTTATTAATTCGTCTCCATCCCCAAATTAACCACAAACCAATTTCATATTTTAATGTGATGTGCAACATCCAGAAGTACTCAGAAGGATTCCATGGCATATTTCAGTTTTGAGCTCTTGTGCAAGCTCTTCCCTGTACCTGCTGTTTCCAGTTCTCAATATTTGACATTCCGTAGCCATTTCATCTCATGCACACGCTATTCATATTTCTGTTCCCCGATCAGACGCTTTCCAACTCTCCATACAGCTACCACGTTACCTTTCTGATGGCCAAAGTTGGATGAAGTCCATACCCGTATTTATAGGGAAATACACATTTGTACAAAAGCTGATCACTTTCTGTCGAAGTGTGCCAGTGCTGGTTTAGTCCCTCTACAGATACAGCATAAATACTCTCGGGCAATAAAAAAAAAATCATTTTAAGTTGGGATACAACATCAACACAGGACATGAACTCAACCTGCATCCATGTTTTTTGGACGAAGCAAAAGGTTAAGCAGGGTGGCATTAAGTTCCGTGGAAGAAACACCTTCTGGGATTTGCTGTCAGGGAGAAGAGCTCCCCTCTCTCTCCAGACAAACCCCTGGGTTCTCCATTCATCAGAAATGATTGCTGCTCATGCAAGTGAGCGAACACAGATGCACAGGACTGCACACACGACTGAAAGGAAGACGCGTTTAGTCCATCATTAGCTCATGGAGTCACATTCCACGAGGAATCACGTTCCGTGATTGCCTTACTGCCACAACTTAAATGCTGGCAACTTCGTAATGTGCCTGATTAAGGCCTTGATTTACTACTGTTGCCATACCTAAAAATTAAACTCTGGTTGACCTTAGCTTTTTTGCTGATGATGTTTTTTGACAAAGCCGTGTCAATCTCCACAGCGCCACGCCAAGTCCGGTGCCAATCTCGGAGTGCTGCTCAAAGGCCCGGAGGGGAGGTGGGAGCAGACCGGGGAGGGGTCCCACAACCCGCCCTCGCCCATGGTGGCTGGCAGCAGCGCTGGGGGCTGGCACCGCCGGGCACAGCGAGGACTCACTGGTCTGCCCAGACCCAGCTCCCACTTCGTTCTCTCACATTTTGGCAACAACGTTCCACGTTCCCCATGGCTTTGCCTTTTGGGTGACCATCGTCCTATTATTATATGTCCTTATCAAAACCATAACAGGAGGAAGGACTCCATCTTGTTCTCATACTTACCTTCTCCACACCAAGTAACCGCCGCCTCCTCATGGGGCGTATTCCCTGACCATCGGACGTGGCTCCACGGCGGCAGGCATGCTCCGGCGGCCAGCG
>NW_010549980.1:3601-7606 GCF_000687285.1 Phaethon lepturus | reverse complement strand
TCCCTGCCCGCTCCCACGCGCTCCTGCCATCCCGTGCGGGGCGGCAGCCCGGGACGTCGCCCGCAGCTCCCAGAGCCTTCCCGGGGCTGCAGAGCTGGGGGCCGGGACGGTTAAATGGGATTCAGGGCAGGTATGCATCGCTCCAGCTTTCTTTTGCAGACCGCTTACTAGAAACGCTCACATTCCCAAACATTACTGCATGGATTGTCTTTCTTTCTTTCCTTTTTTTTTTTTTTTAAACCAAGTTAAACTTGCATAGGAGACCATTTAAAAAATGAGTACTGATAAAGAACTGATTGAACAGCAAATCTGACCGTTATCAAGATATGTCTAAAAGCTGATACCTTCCTGAAAAGAGCATAAAATATGAAAAGGGAACAGCAGGCAGTCAAATTCACAGGCTATCCTGTATAAACAATTGCCATGTATTACTAAATGTAAATAAAGCTCCGGAAAGGCACTTAAATATAAGGCAATTAGTGTACTGTATAGGACAAAGACGGTAAGCAGCCAACGACATAAACTTGGCATTTCCAGCTCCTCTGTTGCAGTATGACAACGCTGGAGAGTATATTGAGCAGTTCCTTCTCCGTGTCCACGCGTAGTCGATGTGCTCACAGCCTGCAGCATTACAGAGCTGCCTTCCTCCGTCTGGAAAGCAGAAGTAGCTCCTTTACAATACGAGATCAGGAGATACACAGACCACTGGTGGCTTTTATCTTTCATGTAGTCTGGAAAGAAATATAAACTGCAAAGAATTTATGTCTGACACAAGAAAAGCTTTTGCTAAAGAAAGTGCTCGCAGTACTGAAGATACAAAGATCAACTTTCAACTTAGCGTGTCAAGTACTATGATTTCCTAAGATGAGCACGTAACTTTGCAGGACAGGGAAGTCAGTATTTTGCTTTCAGCACAACCCTGCCCCAGCTAGCAGGGGTGTATCTGCAACCGGACCATGCTACAGCCAGAAATTCCTGGTAAGTTAGGGGAGCGGCTCCGCCCAAGAGAGAGATTTGGGTCTTTTACAGCCTGTCCTGTGAGGCTGTGTATTTAGGGTGGTGGTTATGGGAGCAGGTCGGCACCGCTAGCGAGCGAGGTTGTGGAAACACTGAGTCGGACGGGTTGTGACATGACCCAGCTCCATCAGAAATTCTGCAGAAGGCCTCAGGGGTTTCTGAAAAACTGCGGCTTCCCACCCCCAGCCTGAAAAAAGGCTTGTCAGATCAGCAGGGAATGGTAACTGGATTTGGGATGTCAGGAGGAAGCTGCTGAAAGAGGGAAAAACTCAGATGGGAGAAGGAACTATGGGAATTAGCCAACTCTTGCATAAGTAATTTTCAATCAATTTCTTGAAATATTAAAACATATCACAGTGAAAAAATACATTTTTTACATGTACGTGGGACAGACCAGATCTAGCTAATTCTTTGTTTGAAAGCAAAGTGTAAGAGTCCTAACGAGTACCACCATTGCATGGGGCACTTTAGAAACAGAACATGGCGAAGGGTTTGCATGCTTTATGCTTGCAGTGCTGTTTTTGTTTGAAAAGATAGCGATATATTTAGGTGGGTGGCATCCCATTTAACTATGTGTCTTGTCTACATCGGCAGCGAGGTGGCTGGAAGGGCAGCACGCGCCGGTTGTCTTTGCGATCGTGCAAGGAAAGTGCAACTGCCTCCTCCCAGGGGTTCTTCTGCGGGGGTCCCTTTGTCACGGCGTCGCTGGAGGAGGACAGACCCGTCACAAATGAACTGCTTCAAAGCTACAGGTAAATCTTTCTATGCACTTGCCGTGGCGCTTCCCACGGGCCGTATGCGCAGCCTGGGGGAAGGAAACGTTCACATAGAGATTAGCCTGGCTGTAGTTTCAAGGAGAGTTAAGCTTTCTGCCTAGATTTTTAAAAACCCACCCGGTTTGGGGGTGAATTTTAGCACTGCACTCTAGAAAGGCCCGAACTAATTCCTCCTTCAAACACTGGAGGCTGTTTTCAGGCTTTGTTCCATTTCCCCCCATCTCGTCTCTTGCTCCAGCCTTCTGGCACCAAGGGGCTGATTTTACAGGACCCGTGTTTTGGGGCAGGAGAGCCAAGTTCCTGCAGTACAACGCACAGCAGCATTTCTCACGCCTGAGATCGTGTGTCAAGCTGCTGCTTTGACACTATCTCCTGAAGAAGTGCCAAGAATGACAAAAGAGTAAAAAAGAGAACAACCAACAAGAAGAGATTTTTAAATCAATCTTCATTCTGAAGAGCAAAGTAGAAACTTTTAGGCAAAAACAAAGGACAAAGTTTGCCCCTTTCCTTCTATGTTGTACGATCTAGAATGCTTCTAGCCTTCGTTTGTTCCTACCAAGGGCCCAACGTCACCAAAATTCATCTCCTTTAAGGCCTGCAAAGCCCTTCTCGGAGCCCTTTTCATATACTGATACCACTGCAACGTCTTTCCTACAGACACTTCCACAAGTGCCCAACGGTGCAGCCCCCCGTTACCCTGCCTTTAACCCCGCCAGTGGGGCTCTTTGATTCCTTCTTTAACTGTGACAAATACCTTGGGGTTTTGGTCCCAGCCGTCAGCCTGGCCATGCCAGCAGGTTGGAACAAACCCCAGCTTTGGGAAATGACGCAGCAATGGGGAAGATCCTTCCTGGCCACGCCGCACCTGCACAGGGTGGACCTGGACTTAACCACCAGCCCCATCACATTTGTGTAACAGCCCCGGGCTGCGCGGGTTCACGCACAAAATCCACCACAACAGGGGTGAGAGATTTTCTGGTTTTGACCCAAGAGACATGGCTCAGGGATGGGCAAGTTCAGCTTATCCTGACACCAGAGAAATGCTTTTCATCCAGTCTCCAGTTGGGTAGCGAGACCCTCCAGTGGGTGTTTTGTCTTTATTACTTACGATTACATGCTTATAGTTACCACCTGGACACCGTTTCCAACACAACTGACACTCACCCTTTTTATGGGTAAAATAATCCTTTGCATCGGATGGGGAATCTGTTGTAGCAGCACTTCTGCCACGTCCGGCTTCTCCTGGCTGCCCACGACCTCGCTGGTGTGGAACAAGGATTAGCGTTAGTGCCTCTCGCTGCCGGCACAAGCACAGAAGCCCCAGCACTCTTAAGGCTACGTGGTACAAAGTTCTCTCTTGCGTTTCAATACGGCAAAAAATGAGTTAAACAAAATCTGTAATAACGTGGAGGGCAAGGAAACAATTGATAAATGAAAATACATTCCATCCAAAGCAAAGGTTTTTGAGGAGGAGGAGGTCAGTGCAGTCAAACCTGCGCATTGAACCAGATGGCCAACCAGCAAAAAATATAAATGATACAGATAAAACTTATAGAAGAAAAGAACACAACAAAAAAAATCACTCACTCCCACAAAACGATGCAACTTTAGACCGTTTTAAGTTTTCAAAGCAGCCGGCTTGGGGGAGGATGCCAGAAATCCCCATGTACTTTGGAAGACACACAGATCCCTGGCTGGTCCTGGGAGAATAATAGTTTTGGCTTTTGTACAAAGGTACAACAAATCTGAACGCTGAGGTAGCACAGCTCCTTGACACTGAAGAGAAACATGGGAAAAAATGAAAACTCCAGGTATAGGCCTGGGGGTAACCAGGAGTCCCACTGATGAGTCCCCTTGAACTTCAAATGGGCCTCCAGGACTGACCTGGTGTCCTGGAGAAAGAAGAAGAACGGGAGGAGGAGATGGTATTTTGGAGCGACTTTTTATAAAGGCTGAGCTTCATTTCCCATGTGAAAGCCTTCTTAGACGGCTGGATGCCATTTCCACGGGAACCTGAAAGAACGAAAATCACGATGTGAAATTCATTGAATGGCTTTTTTGTAGAAATATGATAAAGTAGCAAATTAAGTTGGGAAACGTGGGACTTGATTCAATGTAGAGTCATTTCAACTCACTTTGGGGAGGAGGACTCCTTTCCATTTCTTTTGCTCCAAGTTTGACAAATGTGCTTTTCTCTAGGGTATAAAGAGTA
>NW_010549980.1:0-3570 GCF_000687285.1 Phaethon lepturus | reverse complement strand
GGCATTCCTTACTTTAGCAGCACTGCATTTTTTCTCTTTAAAATCGCGGTATGACTTACGCCTGACATGTCCTGTACTAAGCAATCACAATATTTTAAGGTGGTGCATGCAAAATACTGAACGCAGAATAAATACTAAGCTCAGATGAAACCACCTTTGCATTCAGGCCCAGCTCCGCTCCAGACTCCGTTTGTTTTGTCCGCGCTCGTACAACGGATGCTCACATATCCAACAAGCTGGAAGCCAGAGTCGCAGCTGTAAGTCACGGTTGAGTTATAAGCAAATTTTTCCACACCTTCACCATCATGCTTTCCGTTGCTAATTTGAGGAGGTGAAGAGCAAGTAATTACTGCAGGAAAGAAGGTCAACATGAGTATTGTTAAAAGCTTCGGTAATAATGAAAATGCAAAATATTTGTTGAGTCCACCTAAGATTCTTAAAGACAATAAACTTTCCGGACAGCGGAAGAGGGGTAACTGCCTTCTGTCTCGATTCTCTGTCTTCTGTTTCTGGAGTGTTTCTGTTCTCACATCTTTCTCCCTCTCACTCCAAGGGTCACAAAAAATAAACAGGTAATTTGTCATGCTCTGGCTCGTGATTCCTCAAAATCTCATCCAATCACCTTCACTGCCACAAGTCAAGAGAAAAATATTTGGATCTTGTGGGAACAGAACTGCTGAAATACAGTGTCAGCTTCTCAGCTGCAGTGCTGGTGACAGATCTGCCACATAATATCAACAACAACAATGTATGAAGACAGGTTTAGACTAGACGTTAGCATGCGGGATCTACTGGAGTGAAGTCAAAAGTAAGGTTGGATTAATCTTACGTTCGCAAGTTGGAAGTTTACTCCATTCGACATCATTTCCTTTAAGCTGACACTGGATGAAATGACTCCCATTTAATTTGTACCTAGGTGAAAATACACAAGAAAAGGCAAATGCGTGTAACTATCCAGAAACTGAGAACAATTTTTTTCCCCCCGTACCAGCATGATCAGGACTGTAGAAGCAGCAGTTTTAAAGCAAGCAGGCGTGCAGATAGATGCTCCTTCACCCTGCTCTCTGCCAGGGTCCTTGCTCATCTGTTTTTAGGCGGTTCTCTCCTTTGACTCGTTGCAGAGAGCACCTTCCACTGCAAGGATGGGAGAAGTGGTAGCTGGCGGCTAGCAGAGCATGCAGTGAATGCCAGACAGTGCTGAGGTTAGACGTGGATTCCCACGAGGATGCATTGGGCCGGGATTTGCTGAATCAGGGACTATTTCTCCCTGCCTGCTTCCTGGCGGAGAACAGTGCTGGGATTCAGGCTGCTGCCTTTCCCACGCCGCTGTCGCCCGCCAGGACGGGGTGAGGAGGTGAGGAGCTCCCTCCTGAGCGCACGCAGCATCTCTAAAGGCTGTGGCTCAGCCCCTGACCGCAGCGGTGCCGCGCTACCGAGGTCAGGTGGCTGGATCTGCTGAAATCCTCGGTGCTGGTGGTAGCGGGCACGGCGCCCAGCGTCCCTCAGTGCCACCTTCTCCCTAGGACGTTGCTTTTGGGTTCCAAAGGTGTAGCGGCTTTGCTAAAGTTTTGCCAGAAAAGCCAACGGCGGCAGACTGCTGGCGTACCTTCCCAGCTGGTCTCTGCAAATAGTCAAATGCATCCACTACCTGCAGCAGGGACCAGTGAGGGGCAACGGGCATCGACACTGCATTAAAGTGGCCTTGGGTTTGGCTTGCTGGAAGCTAATACAGCTTCTTCTGATGGCAGCAACACCTTCCCCAATCTCTGAATTACACCCTCCTGTTCAAAAAAATTCATCATTTGGACATGAGTGATAGTATCTGATCTTGGATAGATGGATAACATTATCCCTCCACCCCGATGTGTATTGCTGAAGATTAACTGAACCCCGGGAGGATGGGACATGCTGTCATTTCCCCAAAGTCCATCCTAAGGGAATATCTGGAGAAAAAAACAGCTCTGTTACGTTCGAAGCAGCTGCAGAGTGACAGAACAAGTCAGATGATGCCAGCAAGCTCCTGCTCGGGAGGGAGGAGTACTAGCTGGAGTTTTAAGAGCTTAATTTTGCAAGTCAGTCTAACTGCATGTGTGCCCTGATTGAAAGCAGGCAGAAAGCGTGAGTCAGCTCACTGACGGATGGAAAGTGTGTTTCATTGCAGTTTTCTAGCTGAACATCATTGACTTTTAAAAATTCAAATATAACCCCTTTTTATTCAGTCTATCTCAATATGTTAAATAGAAATATTTTAAGTAACCTGTTCTGAAGTCTATAGTTATAAACTGGTGGTACAACCAGCTCTGTGGGGATAGGTAACCCAAGGCAGTTAAATTTCTGCCGAATGACGCTTGAAGGAAAAGGCAGCCATAAATTCAGACCCAAGTCCCTTCCCTCCAGCTGTGTCTTATTCCTTCCCAGCCCAAAGCGGTAATTCAGATGGGAAAAGCAGCCCCGCGCTCTGCACGCGGAGCAACACCGTCGGAGCGACATATTGTGATATAGCAGCCCAGCCCACGTCCACAAGTTCATTGCACTGGACTGGAGTTTGTATTCCGGCGTCGGCACCGGGGTACCGGAGCTGGGGGCATTGCCCCGCGACTCACCCGTCTTCGCAGGACACGTTCACTCGCGCACCGAACCGCAAGTCTGTGAGAGCGACCGTCCTGCCGGCGCGCGGCGCTCCCGGCGCGCCGCAGGACCTCCCTGCCGGAGGACGAGGCCAGCGTTAGTGGTAACAGACAGTGACGGAGAAATAAAAAAGGCTGAATAAGGACAGACTTAGAGGGTTATACCCAAAGGTACCAAAGCGTTTTACTGCACACGTGTGGCAGCCGAGCTGGCGGGAGCCAGGAGCGGCTGCGGGTGAAGGTGTGGGTCCCCGTAAGCGCTCCGCGCTCACAGCAGTAAGCACCTCGCGGGAGGGCAGGGGAGAAGGTTTACAGAGATATTTCCATCTCAATAGACTGTAAATTACTCGACTGTGAAAAATGTATTGCTGCCGCATCATCAGTCTTAATATTATGTGGATCTCACCAAGAAATACGCTTTGCTTTCATTTTGATGTTCAACACTAGAATTGCAAATTGCCATTTGTCCTGGGTGTATACCCTGTCCAGGTGCGGACGTATTTACTATCATGTAAATCAAAACAGATCTGTTCATGCCAGCAGAGAAAAAAAAAAGAAACCACCACTATTGATACTCCTGTTCAGTCCCAAGTTTTAATTTCAAGGAATATCCAGCGGATTTTGTTTGAAGCACGTAGCTGTTGGGATGCTGGTGACCCAGCTGCATTTCAGCACGCGGGTTGGGAGCAGCTACCTGACCTGCTCCCAGCTCCCCGGCTGCCTTTCGGCACGCGGAGCGGAGATACTCACTCCTGCACAGCTCGGCAGCTTCCGACCACGCCAGGTTTTCAAGGCAAGTGCTGGTGGGGGAACTTTCCGAGGTGTTCTCGTAGCCGGGGCGGCAGACGTAGCTCACGTTGGTCCCGACGGGAAAGAAATTAATCCTCTCGTCCCCCTTGGACAGGGCAGCAAACCGCAACCTTGTCGGGGCAGCGCAGCTCCC
>NW_010549979.1:0-23849 GCF_000687285.1 Phaethon lepturus | reverse complement strand
CGGATGGCAAAGCTCATCAGCGGAAAGCTCGAGGGCATCAGGGTCATCAGTGGCCATTTCAGGGTCCCCTTGCCGGGGTGGCCCAAGGTCTGGAGGGAACCTAGCAGACACAACCTAGGCTCCAGAAACGCTGTCCTCTACTTCAGACCTGGGATCCTTTCTAACTGTAGTGCCCGCGGTCACACTTCATACCTATGCAACTCAACAACTCACAGAGGAGCCTCCTAGGATGGCATCTGCTGTGTAGAGAAGTACAGTGAAATGTGGAAGAACTGGAGTCCCTGTCCAGGACTGCAGAAGTCAATGGAAGGTCATGTCAAAGAGCTGGGGTCCCTGTCCAGGACTGCAGAAGTCAATGGAAGGTCATGCGATGAGTGTGGAGGAGACTGGGAAGTAAATTGCAGGATTGACAGCTTCTCCGACACTCTCACACCACTAGTATTCACCAGTGTGTTTCCTTTGCCCACTATAAATAACTAACCTGAATAGTACAGATTTATTATTCCAATCAAGTTGTGCCTCACTGAGGAGTTAGCGATGGCTAATTATTAATAAATTCAGTGCTATGCGAGCTGGGATTTTGTTCTCGTGTATTATTTTACAGCTCATTGAAGATATCACTGTAAAAGCTAAAAGCTCTTTCTTCCTTATTAACAAACTTTTTCTTAGGAGTGTAATTCACTCTCATTCAATTTGTTAATTCTTTCATGATGTCTTGCAGATCCTATTACTGAGTTGCCTGTTATGATCAATCCGCTCTGCCTAGTCATGTGTTCCTGTTCCAAAGTGTTCTGGGGAATAGAAAAAAAAAAAAATAAAAACCCACCCTAATCTCTGTATCATAACCATTTAGAACTGAAAGGTAAATCTTCATTAAAATATTTGAGTGGACTGAAGCACCGTGCAAATGGCATGAAACAAAGTATTGTAGATGACAGTGTTCTACAGAAAAAATTGAATTCTGCTACATTTACTGGAACATTTTTTCTTATGAAACACGTTAGTGTTTCAGAATTCTATCTGCATTTGGGTTTTCCCATTATTCTATAGAAAAATAGGTCTCTTGAAAGATTACAAGTTTTGCACAACATATTTTTATACTTGTAACTTAAAATTGAAACTGAAGTATTGCAGTACAGAAATTGCTGTGTAATTTGAGATGCAGAGTTGAGGTCTACTAAAAATGTTTTGCCAAGTAAGAAATCAATATGATCTCACGAAAAAAGGAGAAAAGTATATATTTCCCTTCAGCAAAGCCTGCAAAACAAGGTAAAAAAAAAAAAAAATCCAGCTTGCGACAGCACCTAAGCTGAAGTTTAGGAAACTGGTGCTTAAAGCAGTAATTTTTGCTGCATACATATTTAAAAAAATATGATGCCAGAAGGCAGACTCTGGACAGCAAATAGTTGGAGAACAAATAGCTGAATTTGCTGAACAAGTGGCAAAGTTGTGTTCTAATGCCTCATATCCATAAGCACACTTATTCCCATATACGGTAAATAAAGTATTTTGACTAATTACTTCAGAGTCGGTAAATATACCCTTACGCTGCCATACCTGAGTGGTCTTCCACCGAGCTTAGAAAAACCCTGTAGATCCTTTGTGATCCACACACTGGCAATCCAAAGGTGGCCCCAGTACAGCTGTGTTGAAAACAAAACACAATGTTCCTGAGCTACCTGAAAATATTTGTAAAATATTCTGAAACTGTTTTTGAAACAACTTGTTTGCCTCTATAAATATTGCATGAATTAGATATTGCATAATTAATTATTCACATCCTATTGTGCAAAACCATGAACAGAGGACTAGTTGTTGTATCTGCTTAATATTTTATAGAAATTTTTTAGCCTGATTCTCCTTTTTTCTATGCCAATTGCAGCCACTAAATTACTTCTGCTTTACAGAAGCTTAAATTAGAGATGAATGGGGACCCAGATTATTTTTTTATTCATCTTTCTGAAGTAGCTAAACAAAATCAATTCACAGTCATCGAGAAGATCTTCCCACGGGATGTTCTTCCATTGGGGTGTGTAACATAATCCCTTATGAAATTGGTGGGAATCACGCATGTCTCCAAAAGTGAGAATTTATTCCATATTTCATTCATAGAATTGAATTATTAAAAAATAAACTTGTTGAACAATGCTGAATTTTTGCTTGTTCGTAAGCACGTTTGCAATACCTTTTGTCACGTGGAAGAGATTTAGCCTGTGAACAATGAGTTTTGCTCTGTACGTGTTTGTGTTTTTGAAAATGTAAATGCAAATAATGACGTATTTCTGAGAGGGAGTATGATTTGGCAGTGCATGTTCCTCTATTTACATGGCAAAGGAAAAGTTCATTTTTTAACTTCAGCCATTATGAAAGCACGCAGGAATATATAATTACTTTGCTGTATTATTTTTATGTGTCCTAAAAAAGCTATAGCTCTAGTGATTGTGAAGAAAGGGAATGCCTTACGCTACAAGGATCTTCTAAAACTCTCCTCGCATCTTCACTGTGATCATCCAGGGAAAAGTAATTCGTGTCATACACAAAGTATCCTAGCAAAACCTTATATCCTCATACATACTGTGCGATACCAAGCAACACAGGCTTTTGTGATCTTCCATAGTTTCCATGGTTCATATCAATTTTATTTATTCTCCAGGCATACAGTTAAGACTGGGTTTATGCTGTTCCATATATGGGAGAAGTAAAACCAGGGATTACCCTTGTGTCCAAAAAACTTAGATCTGAACTCTGTAGCTCACCTTTACAACTTAGGAAGGAATTTGAAGAGCTGTCATGATACAGCTACCCACTGGTTTAGCATTTCTATCATAAGTAGTGTTTATGATAAACACTTCAGTAGCATATTAATAATAATTTTCATGATAAATAAGTCTGAAGTTCCCATTGCAAGAGTTGCTATACTACCACAGTAGGAATAAATAGTTTCTGCCCCAAGGAATTAAAATATTACATAATAATTTCAATAAATTAAGAGAAAAAAGCCGAGTACACAGCTGTTAGCTACTGTAAGAGGATATTATTACACAATTTGAAAGGAAAAAGGTGATTTCACAAATTACTGAAGGAATAATTCTCCAGACAATCACCCAAAGAAACAAGAAAGACCAAAACTGCATGCAGCAGCAGCAGATTGACAGGCATTGACACTGGCGCTCAAGCCTTTCTATTTTCAGAGTCTCTGTATGATTTCTGCATACAGCCATGAAAGCTACTACTTTTTTTCTTACAGGTTTTACCAAGAGGACATGTACTCAGAGTCACCAGTTATCCAGTCTCCTGTATCGAGCACCTTCACTTCCTATGGGGAGAAATGCTTTTCCATGTTACTTACACTTTACAGTTTTACATGTTTCAATTACACTGGTCAACGGACAGAAGACGGACGGACAGAAAGAAACCATTTCAAATATCAGAAGACTCTTCTCCTCCAAACGTGAAGACTGTCCATCAGCAATGCGTAAAACCTCTACACATCAATGCCTCCTGTCCTTCTTTAGAGAAGGTGGGCATGAAAATGGGGTCAATAAACTCAGTGTCCCTGTTGAACTGATGGTTTTCCCAATGTAAACCAAGTATTAATAAGAAATTACGTTCTTCAAGGGATCACTGTTTTTTATTTGATTACCTCATTCTCAATCGTAAACTTCAAGGTGAAAGCTTTGTACGTATATCTGCTGAGGTTTTCAAAGACTTAACACATTAATCTCATTTTAGCTGTGAATAGCACATAACTCTTGTGTTACAATAATTGTCTGTTCTGTTCCTCCATGTGAAACTGAGTTAGATACCAGAGTGTGCATTTTTGAGCCAAGGCTGGCTACTAATTCAAAGCCAAAAAGCACCACTGAATCAATACCAAAAGTACTTGGAGGTGTCCCAAATAATGGTTGATTGAATGGCCTTCTTTGTGGGAAAGTACAGGCTGACAGGCACAGACAATAGAACTGCAGGTTTAGTCCCCACCCAAACTCCAAAAAAACCCATGAAATGGGATGTGAGAAGCCAGAATCCAGATTCATCTCCCATTAGCACTACGTCCATGGAAACCGAGTTCCTATGTTGTTCATGAAATGTCAATACAACTGGGTACTAAGACAGGTTATCATAGAAGTCAACCTGCTGTGCTGCTGCCTCTTTCTCACGCCACTTATACTGAGAACTTAGGCAAATTACCTGCCCCATGCGAATACATCCCTAACTGTTCAAATGATCAGTCTACTTAGAGACAGAGTATTTTACTTCATCTGCACAGCCTGAGTACAGGCTACTTGTACTAAACTGGTCCCAGGTCAAAGAAGTAATTCTGATAAGTGCACTCAGCTTTGCAGGTTAAAGTTCTTACCAAACCTCCTGTCCACCTGCCCCTCACTTGGAAGTTAATTGCAATTTATTCCCATTGCACTGCTGTTCACTAGTACCATTTAAACTAGGCAGAAAGTATGTTTCCAAGGGCCAGTGATCCCTGCCAAAATAGGGGGAAAGTGCTTAAGCCGTTTGACTTAAATCATTAACACTGTGCTTCCCATGCACACAGGTCAAAGTCCTTGAATACAGATCTCCTTTCTCAACAACATCTAGTCTCATGCCTTTGACAATAAGGTTTTATGCTGCAGTGAGCACAAGATACTTCCAAGTTAGTTATAAGAAAATTGGAGTAAACAGTGCATAAAACTTCTGCTGCTTTATAGATTACCATTAATCAATTGCATATAGTAAGTTGTTTAGTATTGACTTTTGAGTTGTTTAGCAAAAGAACGTAAGAGAACATTCTTACAAATGCTATTTTGAGTACAGAAAATAAGGAAATTAAAATGTTCCCCAAATTTCAAATTAGAGAATATAATGTTAACAGAATATTGGCTCTGTGACAATGAACCTAATTCTGAAACACATTACACTGAATATTATGTTGGTTACTGTTTGAAATCCGAAGAGTAATAGAAGTACTTCTCATTTTGCAAGCTGACCAAAGTGTGCAACTGTCCATCATAGATCAGCTAAAAGTAATTTTCAAGTTAGAAACTATTTAATTAATAGAATATCATATTATAATTTCTAGCAAAGTCTTCTCATTCCACAGACAAGTATCATTGCTAACTGCAATTACTTTCCTGAAAAGAATACTATAAAGCCAGTAAAAGTCTTATATTGAACTTTGAAATTAATACATCCTCAACAAATTTGTAGGACAATACTGGATGTTTGGTAGATATGCTGAGGCTAAGATTAAGGCTTGTGCAATGGTATGAGCAAAAGGAAGAGTTTCTTTATCTGGAAGTAGAGGAGCATTTACTGTGAAGGTCCCAAATACCACTAAAAATATTCTCTATGATTAGCAAAGTACAATAAAGAGCATTCCATAGCTGAAATTCTCATGTTTTAAAGGCAGAATGATTGGGTGGGGGAGAGGCAGAATTACCTCTGACTCCTTTTTTTTTTTTAAAGAAAATGTGGTTCTTTTAATGAAACGTATAAATACAACAGTAGAATTACAAAAGCTGTAGCGATCTGAAGATGCAAGTGGGGGGAATTCATGCACAGGTAATGTTGTTTTGGACAAAAACGATTATGCCAGGAAAAAAGTGTACAACTTAGAACACTCAGTCCCTCCCTTAAGTCTGAATGAAGCTTGCTGACTCTGTATACCTCAAAAATCATCTGATACAAGTGCACCATATTTTACAGGCAAGTATCCTGGAACACTTACCCCAGCTTTGCTGTGTTATGGTTGCTCTGCATACAGCTTCAGAAAAAATACCAAAATAAGAAACCTTTGGTATTTAGACATAACCCTTTTACGTTAGGTTTACAATGACAACATGTAACCCAAGCAAAGCCAGGAAAGTGAAACTGAGTACAGTTTGTCAGCTATGAGAATAATGAATGAAAAGTTCTGTCTAATATTTCCGAAAGTAACTAAAATATTCTTGACAGAGTAGCTGTCAACAGGCTGTAACAGCATACAGTGGTACTAGTATAGCTCATTTAAAGGTGGAAATCTTATTAACCATAGTAGGAGGTAACATTTGTAATTTGCTCCTCTCTGCAGAGCCTATTAATGCAGCAGAAGGCTGTTTGTCCTAGGAGCGTGGCTATTAACTCTTCTGCTGACTCCTTCCTGAAGCACTGCAGCACATTTCCACTTTTATATGTGGAATGAAATAGCAACTCAACCGTTTCTATGGGACTAAATTAGGTAAAATTAAAATGTCATCAATTTGGAAGAGTTCAAGGGAGTAACTACTGTGTGGCACGCAAAGTAAGATATGCTTACTAAGTTTAACTTAGCCTAAAAATTGGTACTAAACTTCATCATGTAAATGGCAAGTTTTGCTGAAAATCCCAGGGAGCTTCAATATCGTTAGATAAACTGGGGGTAAATAGAAGACATTAGCAACACCTAACTACAATGTGTTTGACTCGCAATACATATGGTTGTTAGTTGAAAACAAGAGTAACAAATGGAAGCACATACAGAATATATGCAGATCATTCAAAAAGCATGGTCATCACCTTCTGAAGATAATACTAAAGAAGACTTTTGAATCCACAGATTCCCATTCTAAATGGGTTGTCTTCTGTATGACTGTAACTCAGTGTAGATGTTGAAAATGATCACTGTAATTATTGAAGAATAGAATTCCTGAATAGATTTCAAGTCACCGTTGAATTCAGTTAACTTCTGGAGAGTTTCGATTGTTTACAAAGAGAAATGGTCTCAAATATGTCCTATGACCTTTCTATCCTTTCCTGTGAAAAAATTTATTCTGGTATTCCAGCAAGTATTTCAAATTATAACTGAGAATAGGTCCTACAACACATAATTGCCTGTACTGCCTTCCTATAAGCTGACAGAAGGTGTTTTATGTGATAGAACTGGAGGTCTCCATACAGGTTTATTACAGCCTGGTGGACTGATAAGCCGACAAAAGAGAACAAAAGTGGAGATGATGTTCTTCATGAGAGTCTGTGATTCTCCCTATATCATGAGATATAAGAGATAGCAAAGTGTTCTGGCAAAGATGGAAGAAAGCTTCCAGCAGTTTTGCAGAACATTATGCGTTATGGATACCTTTTGTGAAACAAAGCACACTCGAAGTCACATAACACCACCAGTGGGCTGTAGATCCCTGTTCCTACAAGACAGTTCCAAGCAAGATTCCACAGCTGGATGATTTTGTTGATGTGGAAAGACCAGAAAGCACGTTGTTCCACATGTTTTCATAAAGTGTCTGTAAAATATTATCCAAAGAGAATCTTTGGCAATACGACTTCATTTGTAGAATGAATATTGTATATTTAATGACATTAATGCATTTTAATGATTAAAATGTCTTTTTATATTCAATGGGGTGAATATGGCAAAAAACTAATAGCTCCCTGAGCAGCACAAAGGAGCAGATCAACAATGTATCTTCTAAGAACAGGTTTATTTCCTTTGCAGAACGTTCTTGTGTCTAAATTGGAAGACTGGTGACATTTGATGCTTGACATAATCTTTGTATGACCCTCTCAATGGATGATCTGAATCAGAATCCAGCTGTGCCCATGTGGCTTCCTGTTACTTTTGCATGAAAACCAAAGGAAATAAAAGGTTTAGAGTCTTTTCTGTTACTTCTGTTTAATATTTTTTAGGATTATCACAAACCAATGAGATTAATACCAAGGTTTTGCATTTATTTTCTGTTTCAATAATATCACATCTTGTATTCAAGACTTGGGCTTTTCAGCAAAGAATTCATACTGTAAAGATAACAGGCTTGGCCATTAATGATCATTAGTGTCACCACTAAGAAAAAATTCATGTTGGTGTTATTTATTAAAGCAACCAAAATGTGCTATTATGTTCCTAATTACAGTATTTATTCAAGCTCCCCTACTCACTCACACAAATACAGTGCAGGCAGCTGTTGAAGCAGCTTCCCTGTGCAGCTCTGGAAGTGACTTTTTCTTTCGACTAAGGACACTCCTATTTTCAAAGGGAAAGTATAGAATAAATGTGGATCTTCACACTGCGAGGCAAACACTCTAGTTTTGGATGCATGAAGTTGTATTAAGGATAAGAGCTGCAGAAGCAGAGAAGTGACTAAGAACTGTGTTAGATCAAAAAACGCTCTGTTCAAGCTTGTGCCTTCAAACCAGCATATCATTATAAAGATTAAGCATTAAAAACAAACAAACAAACAAAACTTCATCGCATGTAATGTAAATCACCCACTAGAAAAAACAAGATTTCAAAGTAGTACAGAGTATTTTATCTATTCAGGGTTATTTCTTTTTAGGATATAAAGAACATCAGTATCAGAACTTACAGAGATTCGATAACATAAAGTCGTCCCCTGAGAGCTAAAATGAAAGGCTTACTTCACTGTTATACAGCACAGCAGCAGAAATAGATAAACACAAACAATAAAACTAGGGCTATCATAAAGTGTATCACAAAAAATATCAAGACACAAGCATGAATGTTTGGTAATTTATTTTAAGAACATCCATTTAGAACATTAAAAAAAATCTTCAAATCCTTTCAGTGCCTGTCGACTTGAGCACTTTTTGCTCAAGTATGAGCAATTGTGTTTATTAAGTCAATGTTATAGTTTTCAAGCATTGTTAAGCAGACACCACTGAGGCAGGTGAGAAGTTAGCGTTCTGCCCTCCTCAGGTGAAGCCCACCTATCCAAAACCAGGAATGCTCTTTTTCAGCAACTACAGCCTAATATGGATTATCAGCGTCATCTGTTCCTTTTGTTTTCAGGAAACACAATTTGAACATGTGCTTTTTCCAGAGCAATCCCAAAGCAAAAGACACAGTTGAAAGAGATCACTAATGTCTTTATAAATAATCTAAATTATTGCTTGTTTGAAAAGATTAATGTTGCAAATATCCCAAAACAATTAAAAAATACAAAATGTTGTCTAGGCCACTTGCCTGAGGGGAATTTGTAGCTGTGAACGGAGTTGCAGTTAGTGGCATTTTCCCGTGGACAGAATACAATCTGTTAGCAGCATGGGTGTGTGCTTCTTATGTGCGTGCTCCTACTCAGGTCTTTTCCTCTGGATTCAGCCTGTTCCTCGGTGACCGCTGGATAATTGCTCTGTTCGGGTGTTCACTCACTTCAGGAGCGAGGGAGAGAATCCAGGATGGTCTTGTGATGGCCCATCTCCCATTCTAAACCATAAAACTCAGATACAGTAAAATAAATGTATTAGTTATCAGAATATTATTTCAGAAATACAGGAAAAAGGAGTAGCGTTTGCTTAGCAAGTCAGTACAAATCCATGGTGGGGTAAGATTACCCTCCTTTTTTGGAGGAAGCCTTTTTCACAGAGGTAGGAAAAGAGAGGTTATGTAGTTAAGGAGATTATGAAGGAATAAAACAGTACTTAGCATCCTCTATACCCTCACTCCCAGTAGGTATAACAAAAACAGAGAGAAAGATCAGGTTAGAGGTTGTGCCCTTCTCATCTGCTAATTGTATATAAACAGTGACTCTTCATAGTCACAAGATAATTGCAATCATAATGTTAACATGCAGGACAGTTAAATATATGCCTCAATAGGCTTTCCTGAGTGCCAGATTCGGTCTATTTGCTTACTTCATGAGCAATTCCATTCACTTTAGCAGGAACGTTTTTTGTGAGAAAGATTTACAGCCTGGAGAAAACTGTAAAATGCAAGTAAAGCGTGTTAAAAAGAAATGGCAATACTTAGAGTAACTGGTGGAACCAACACTGAGTCTAAAAAGAATCTTGTTGGCAAACTGCACTGCTGTAGAACAAATAACCACTAAGAGTGAAACGTATGGGAGGAATGAATGAGGACGTCAGAACTAATTAATCTTTGGAATAAGAAGCATAAGCAGAATAAACACATACACTTTTATCATGACCCCCTGAATATGATAGGAATATCTATGCAGATGTGAATTGACTTTTGCTCTGAAAAGGGCGAATTATTTTTTATATTGTATTTCTTTTCCCCCCTGAACAGAGGAGAATTTTGATGTATCATCTGAAGGTGAATTAACGCACTACACCTGAATGGCACTGCTTCCTCAGTGAATTTTTTTTTTTAATAAAACATGAAAGACTGCATCTACTAAAGTCAACAAGAAGGTTCTCCACAACCATCAGTGGGGTCAAGACTTCCTCCTTCTTCCTTCAACCTTAAAAGTAAGGTTCTTCAGTCTTAAAAATTGTCTAATCACAAGTATTGCGTTCTTATAGGGAAACAGGGGTTGCTCTATATGTAGAGAATGCAAGAATAACCAAATATTCATATTCGGCTGAGTTCACATGTATCATAGTGCTTCATGACAGCCACAGTTCTTGTGTTTGGAATTAAACAATCCAAGGCAGGGATGAAGGATAGTATGTTAAGGGCTGTGTCTATATAGAATTGTTTTCTACCTTGGAGAGCCAGTTAAGCATGAACTGCCTAGGGCTTTGACATGCCTTCAGAGCTCCAGTACCCAACTTGGTATTGGGTATTAGTTGCATCTTTCTCATACTGTCCCAAAATTTACAGTTATTCATATTGATATCCTTTGTTAGCAGTATGCTATCTTCTCATGTTTACGGGCTTATATTTGCATGACACTATTCAGGTACTACTAAAAATTGCCTTCTTTACATTTATTGTGATTATAGCTTTTAGTAAGAAACTCCTGTGGAATCCCCTCTTTTGGCAGTACATACTAATCTAGTTGTACATTGGTATAGTCTCTTTACTCCCTTAAAGAGCTCATTATCTATCCAGAATGCATGGAATTGTTGAGGAGCAAAGATATTTGAACTGTGTTATCACAGGCAGAAAAATGGGATTCTGTTTTACAGCACAAGGCTTCTGTAAGCAGAATCACAGACACATAATACTTGGAAGACAACATTAAGGCAGTTGAACATCTATAGACTCACCTTCATGCCTCCTGATTGCTTACTGTCCAGAAACTTCTTATACGAAAGCAACTGTAATCTGACTAATAGTCAGCTATTAGTCAAATTAATCATTTTATGAAGGCCAGAACTCCTTTGAAGCTGTTCAACTTTGCAACAATCTCAGCAGTTGTTTTTCTCAAGAGCAATTACTGAATTAGCATTATTTGCTTCAAAGAGGACATAGTATAGAACAAAGAATACACTATTGATTTTTATAGCAAATTCTCAAGACACCCAGGAATTATTTGTTTGACAGGAAACTGACCTATCCACTTTTTTGGCTAGACAGTACTTTTACTTGTCCTCCAGCTCTCCTTCAGATGGGTAAGTCCAAGGTAGGGATGAAGGATAGTATGTTAAGGGATCTGTCTATATAGAATTGTTTTCTACCTTGGAGAGCCAATTAAACATAAACTGCCTAGGGCTTTTATATGCCTTCAGAGCTCCAACGCTAATGTCTTATTCCATATCTTAATTCAGTTTTTTAATGCTCAACAAAAATATTTTTTTATTTCTGTAAATTGTAGCTACTCAGAAACACTTCTGATTTAACTGCTAATAATCAATCTTAACATATTGTAATTTGCCTCTCTTGATAGTATCAGAAATAGCAGTAGTTCAAAAAAAGAATCAAAATATGGCTGACAGATGTTACCCTTTTTCCTTTCCCTGTGCTGAGCTCTGAGAAAAGTTTATCACCTCCCTTCTTTCCATTGACTTTAATATATGGATACCAAAACTATCTTAAGTCCTTTGTAACGCCCAGATCTCACGAGCATACAAACACACTAACATTATCAGAACAAGTCCAGTGACTATATGTGTCAAGGATACCCTTGTAAATTATTTAAACAGGGGCTTCAATTTCCAATATTCTGTTTAATGAAGTTACCCTTCCTTTTTTATTTAAAAAAATTCATCCGGTCTGGGAAATTATGTCAGAACACCCAACTAATGTGTTTTTCTCTTCCTTTTGATATAATAAAATAATAACAATGTTAACAGTGGTAATTATAATTCCCACCACATACAAATCATATCGTACTTGTCTAAGTTTGGCAAGTCATTTGACTGTGATTCTCCTTGTTTTCAAACACAAGAACAGCAACAATGTCGTTGGTATTTTATAATGATTTATAATGATTCACACTATATTAATATTTTTGTTTCAAAATTTCCAAAGGCTGTAGAAATAGCAATGCCATACATGATGCAAGACCATGTAAAATAAGTAAGAAGCATATTTGTTTCAGATATCTGTCAACTGATAACAGTGAAAGAATTTTTTCAGTGGATGGACTGGGAGCAGTAGACTGAAGGAATCATTGTCTTTTCAGCTGAAGGACATGCTGCTTCTCTACAGCTTCCCACCCTAGTGTCACACAACATCATAGACATTTGAGATATACAGGCTGTTTCATGGGATTCTGGTGTGGCCACCAGTGGATTAATTAACAAAAGTGATGAAAGTTAAATTCTGCTCCAAGGCTTAAAAGAAAGACTGATATTCTGATGGAAGGATAAAAAACAAATTCTAATTTCAACTTTCAGAATGAATTAGTTTTAACTTCTCTGCTGGAAGTTTTATCTAGTAACCTCTGATAGAACACGATCAATTCCTCACTTTGACTCCCAGCAACTATTGCAAATAAACTATGATAGAAAACCTATCTCATTAATAATCAGAGTAAAACTAGATAAAATGAAAACCTAAGGTATTTAAGTACATTTAACTGAAGGAATCTGAGAAAACTACAGCCAGCTCATGTAACTCATAGACAGATAGAAAACTACAGTAAGAATATTTATCTGATTACAGAATGCCCTTCTTTGCATTCCAGTTCTGTGCCTCAGTAATCGCACTAGTAGTATGTTGGAGATTCGTCTATGATTTACAATTGGACACTAAGGGGGGCTATACCATTGATTTCTGCTAGAATGTCTTCCAGCCTTTATTGGGTTTGCGTGGCAAGGTTTTGATAGTGGGGGGCTACAGGGGTGGCTTCTATGAGAAGATGACAGAAGTTTCCCCATGTTGGACAGAGCCAATGCCAGCTGGCTCCAAGATGGACCTGCCACTGGCCAAGGCCAAGCCCATCAGAAACGGTCGTAGCACCTCTGGGATAATGTATTTAAGAAGGAGGGGAAAAACTGCTGCACAACAGCAGCCAGAGAGAGAAGTGAGAAGATGTGAAAGAAACAGCCCTGCAAGGAGGGGCAGCAGGTTCTCCAGGCACCGCAGCAGAGTTTCCCCTGCAGCCTGTGGGGAAGCCCAGGGTGAGGCCGCCTGTGCCCCTGCAGCCATGGAGCTCCACCCTGGAGTAGGTCTCCACCTGCAGCCCAGGGAGGTCCCCACGCCAGAGCAGGGGGATGCCCCAAAGGAGGCCGTGACCCCATGGGCAGCCCGTGCTGGAGCAGGCTCCTGGCAGGAGCTGTGGCCCCGTGGAGGGAGGAGCCCAGGCTGGAGCAGGTTTGGAGGCAGGACTTGTGACCCCGTGGGGGACCCACGCTGGAGCAGTCTGTTCCTGAAGGACGGCACCCCATGCAAAGGACATGTGGAAGGGACCCACATGTGAAGAACTGCAGCCCGTGGGAAGGATACACATTGGAGAAGTTCATGGAGGACTGTCTCCTGTGGGTGGGACCCCATGCTGGAGTAGGGCAGAGTGTGAGGAGTCCTCCCCCTGAGGAGGAAGGAGCAGCAGAGACAACATGTGATGAACTGACCACAACCCCCATTCCCCGTCCCCTTGCACTGCTTGAGGGGAGGAGGTAAAAGAATTTGGGAGGGAACTTGAGCCCAGGAAGAAGGGAGGAGTGGGGGAAAGGTGTTTTAAGATTTGGTTTTATTTCTTATTATCATACTTTGATTTGATTGGCAATAAATTAAACCAATTTCCCCAAGACAAGTCTGGTTTGCCCCTGACAGTAATTGCCGAGTGATCTCCCTGTCCTTATCCTGACCCATGAGTCTTTTGTCATATTTTTTCTCCGCCTGTCCAGAGGAGGAGGAGTGACAGAAGAGCTTGGTGAGCACCAGGCATCTGTCCCAGGTCAACCCACCACACAGCCATAACCGTCAACATAACAGGAAATTTTCAGCCCAAACTGTTGAAACACAATGACTGCTCTACCAGGAGAACATCTTTCTTCCCATGTCCTTAGTTCTATCTGTATTTCACTATCGGGTGCTGAAAGGAGGTAACAAATGAGAAGCTCTTTCTGCTCATAGGCACCGCACAAAAAGAAGGGGGAAGAATACCACCTGTTTAGGTCCTGCAAACTTTACAGATTTTTTACAACAGGAGCCTGTGCTAGCAATTCCTGTGTGTTTTAAGCTAACCCAGTTACAACATGAAAACATGAAAAATCTCTCCTCTGCATCTGTTGAGATCCCATCATACGTACCGTAGATTTCCAGTAATCACGTAAGTGCTATTCATACATAATAAATAGCAAATTGAGAGAGGTGCAGAGGCTGACTGCCTTGAGCAGAAAAGAACAGCATAAAGCTCTGCACTTAAGTCTATGGCTTCAGTATAACAGACTCAAGGCAATTTTTGAAGGTCTTGTAAAATAACAACGGCGTTCAGTGAGGTATTAAGTGCCAGAAAAAGCAGTGCTCTAACAGCAAAAAAGAACTGCTTGTTCTCAGGGCTATTTCATGCAGGATAGTCACGAAGGGAAACACTCTAGCATCATTCTGCTATGCTGATTAATGTTCTTAATGTCCCATTGCCTTCAAGAAGTTAACAGTCTAAAAGGTGCTTTTTTTTTTTTTATTCTGAGGGATAATTTGAGTGCATTTTGGGTATGTATGGAGGAGGAGGGTATGTATGTCTACTTGAGACGAAGGTAGAAGAGTTCTAAGTTAAGACTAGATGAAGCCTAGTCCAGTAAATTTTTAGAAGTTCAAAGGGTGCTGGGAAGCAAAATGGCTATGAACTACAGTAACCATGTTTTGGCACGAGGAAAAATGTAGTCTTATGCTCCCAGTAAGCTAAAAAACAGTGAATGTAACAGTTGTTCTTGAACTGGAATTCAGTGATGGGATTGATCTTTCCCACCTGACCAGCAGAAAACAATCATCACAAGGAGTGGGGAAACCCAGGCTGTGTTAAGTCCCACATTTGGTCTTAGATGGTCTTAGAAAAGCAACAGGTGCTTCAGTGGAAGCTGTGAAAATCTGCACCACTGACATAAATAATCATTCTACACATGAAATTTATTCCTACCCCTTCAATTTCACAACTGAAAAATAAAATAAAATAAAATAAAATTAAATTAAATTAAATTAAATTAAATTAAATTAAATTAAATTAAATTAACACCAGGACTTCCTTATTTTCTGAAGATGTTCTATGAGCTATGGGTTTATGAAGGAGAGAGAACTGTTCTTATACATTAAGACCTTTGACTTAGCCTTCACCTGCTACAGTACATCATGAAACCACAGATTCCTGGAATGATGCCACACACATATTGTCATGCAACCCAACCAGGTGGCATTTGCCCAGAAATAAGACTGTTCCAAGTTTTGTCCCACTTCATAAACTTCATGTTCTCCTAATTAAGCATCTAATTCTTTCACAAGTGCTCATTTTATCCTCAAAGATAGCTAGAGGCAAGGCATTTCCAAGTTAAACGTGTAAAATGAAAGAAATTCCTACTTACAGATGTGCTCCCATTTACATTCATGGGTTTCCAGAAGCAGAACTTCCTAGTACTTTGCCAGGTGGAGAAGGGTCTGTGTTTTGGAAAGATCTTTGCAATAAAAAACCATCATACAAATTTGCCTGACAGTATCAGCAACAGGAGTCTGGAATAACTGCTTCAAGAAATATTTCCCTACGAGAATGCACTCCCATTTGTGAACAGCTACAGCTACAGAGTTTGCTGTTCTGTTTTTCTGTAACATTCATCTCAATGTTAGAGGTAAGTCATGTCACTTACCAGTTGGGGCACTATTTTCCTTTTAATGAACCTTTAAAGATTTAAAGGTTATAGCTTTCAACCATTTCCCAAAATGAAGATTTTTTTTTTAAAAAAACAGGCTGCCCATTTCTGCAAAGTATTATTTGGGTTTAATATTGTGCCTTCTGGGAGCTGCAGATTTGCTTTATAATGCTGTCCTTACCTTTCATTGCAACTGACATTCTGTCTGCTGAACTCTTTGCGCTACCGTTACATTTGCACAAAAACAAATGGAGATATTTCTTTGTTAATTGGCTTATTAAAAATTCATGGTGCACTTTGATGTTTAATATTTAAACACAATGTTTAATGTTTGCTAGTGCCATTTTTTTAGGGAAAAAAATTCAAATCTGAGAGAATGCAGTGCTTTTCAGGACAATGGCAGAGATTTTATTGTGAGTTAACATTCAGGATAGAATCTTTATTATCATTACTTCAGCATTAGTACACATTTTTTTAAAAGCTTAACATTATGCTACCCTTTGAGTCCCAAGACAGCCAGCCTTGATATATACCACAGCATTGTAATGCAATCTGGTTTTTTTTCTTTTTCCATTTCTGCTCAGGACTGCTGATGTCATATAAAGAGCACTACCAATCAACTATATACACCATTAACATTAGACCTGAGAGCAATTTATTCAGAGAACTTTCCATTTCCTAGTTAATCTGTTAAATGCTTATCACCCAAAGCTTTGCATCTATGAAGTGCTAAGCTCACTGGTGAAGCAACCAAATAGAGAGTTAAAATTTCAATCTTCCTACTTTAAAGGAAAAAGCAGTATGTCGCAATTGAAACTGAGACACACCAGTGTTTAAAGCAGAACATGCAGAACGTGGGACACTTCCGTTAAAATACATTCTCACCCCAGACTTTTCTTCTGGTTTTGAGCAAATTGACTGCAGTCCTCTAACTTTCATGGACCAGTCTTAAAACTAAATTCTCCTATCTGTGCACAAATAAAAAAATGACAGTACTAAAAAAAACATTACATTATTGCTTAACTTCATAGGGACCTATGGGAGTTGCTTCACTGGGAAGAGTGATGGCAAAACTGTTTTCATTCAAGTATAGAACTGCCAGTGCTGAGCAATGAGGCATCAGAACTTGCCAAGACCCATAAATGTTGCATTCCTTCATCTAATTCACCAGTAGCTCACCAAATCCGGTAGCTGATCTAAAGATCTTTCCATGCTCCTTCAGCTTTTCTCAATTTATTATCTGGGATAGAAGCCATAGGATGGAGCCTACCAATCCATATTCCAGAGGCTTAGTCAGATGACCCACCTCATAGTTCTTCACTTTACAAAGAGATCCTGCTTTCTCTTCTCTCACCGACACTCCTTGCTCTGCACTCCCACTGCCTTTCTTTGCGCCAGAAGTGCTTATTGGGCTCTTCGCTGAACCAATTCTAAACATAACTCATTCCTCTCCCATAAAAGAAAAGGTTTTGGTTTGGGCCCTTTTTTTCCAGGTTAATTTTCCACAGAAAGCCCTTTTTCATCTCAAGTCTGTGAGCCTTCTCCACAAATGCCAGTTTCCAGCTGGGAATAAATTTTGTTCCCATTAATCTATTGTGACATGAAGGTGGCCCTTCTCTGATAGTGTCTTTGCAAACCTATTGATATCAAAGAAAAAACATAGGGCAGATATTCCAGCTAAGCAACAGACAATAGAAGTTCCAGCCTCAAAACCATCTTCACAATTCCACATCTGCAGACAGCTGTGATGTTTACTTTCAGGATCATTTTAATCTTTTACACATAATGAGAGTCTATATGTGCCCGAATTCACTTGTCTTCTGCTCACAATCATCCTGAGAAATAATAAGCGTTTTATTACAGAGTCAGATTCCTGAATGCTTACAGGTTATGCAAGCAAAACCCGTTTATTTGCAATCAGAATAGCCAGGAAATGTTATGTGAATCAGTAGTGCAGTGACATGGGAAGGAGTTTTATTTGCAGATATTATCTTAACTAATTATTTTGAAGGTTTGTAATACCAGAAGAGCTATTAGCCAGTTGAAGGGGCACTACTTCCTGGGCTCTTATAAAATAACATATGAATCAGTAGGCCAATGCCATGGGAAGGAGTTTTATTTCGCATGTTCAGATGCAACATCGCAAATATAATTGCAATATGCAGCCTCAAATTTAAAATGTAAACATTTTCATCTCTGATAGCAGATCTTTTTGTTTTCCTGGTGTTATTAAAGTGTATATATAGAGAAACATTTTATTGTCTATGCTGTTCCATACCTCACCTGTGATGCTGCACAATCCAGCGACACAGAAGGTACTAGACTCACTAAGACAGCCATCTTCTGAAATGAAATCTGGAATATAATGGATCTGCCTATGCCCATGTCTAATCTATACCCATGCCTATAAAGGATATGCCTATGCCTCATATCAGCATTTAGAAGCCATTTAGTTACCTAGGTTTCTCCCCAACTTAAAAAAAGAATCTCCTCACAACAGAGGAACACTTAAAAACATACTCTCCAAATACCCAGAGTGTAGTCGATTCTTTGGTAAAGGGAGAGCAGCATTCAACAGCACCGGGAAGGTAATCCATAGCCACCGCCAATTAGCCTTTTGCTCTGGGTGTGCAGCCCTACTACTGCTCTCCAACGCGGGGCTCTGAATGGAGGAACGAAGTTCCCAACTTTTGAAGGGAGGGATCTAGCCCCCAGTGTTCACTTCTGCCAGATAGCATTTTCCAAGTAGGAGGGGAAGACCCCACACTAAATTTAATTTCAGACACAGATGGGTTAAGACAATGTCAAAACCCCTAAAAAACAAATATACCCACCGGAATTTTAATGCAGTCCCCAACAACCCCATTTGAACATGCTCTCAAAATACCTACCCAGGTGCTGCTATCAACACGAGCAGTTTGCTGTACGTACTATTGAAAATGCTTTTGTTAGGATTATTGACTGATGATATCCAACTGAAATAGCTCAGATCTTGGGAGAACTGAATTTATGAAAAATGCTGCAAAGTGAATTTAAACAACAAATATATAATCTCTCATTTATCAAAAATATGACAAAATATACACAATTTTAGTACCTATTTACTCAACACTAAGGCCTATATTGCACATTTGGGGTAGGAATTTATCCCTTTATCCTGTCTCCAGTATATACATGTGAATGGGCTACATTTAAAGACAAAATGGACCCAAGAACACCAACCTACTAAATAAAACACTAGTTTTTTTACAGGAACAAGGGCCATCTCCTAAAGAAAGAATGCCCTCTACTGCTTGGTTGCAGAGCTGCACCATAGCAAAAGAAACATGCTCAAAACCAGGACTGATGGATTGAGACCTTTGAAAAATAAATGAATGAGTAGATTTAAAAATAATAATAATAACAAACATTTTTGTGGATTATCTCTCAGAACTATTGGGAGATGCAAAATGCATGTATAAAACCAAATGCTCTTTAAAAGCAGCATTTCTACCTGCTCTACTGTTCTTTTTTTTGTGGTATACCTGCATAACATGGCCCTAAACATCTCACTCTAAACAAATACATAAAATCAAGCTGAATATTTTCTCAATAATACTTGAATGCATAACACTTTGATTTTAAATGGCCTATGCTGTTACTTTCAGTAACTGTTTTGGTATGCATTTTCCTTGAACTTTGTATCTTTGCTGCCTGTCCTCCAACTTAAAACTGCTCCCCTCCCTTGCTTATTACTGCATACAGTCTCCTTCAGAGACATACGAGTATCATTTGTCTACAGTGGTTTGCCTTTGAAAAGCAACGAAATTAAATTCTTACATGCCTAAAGGTTACATTTACAGCGTGCAATTTTGCAGCATGTTACCACACAGAAGTATCAGCAGAGACTCATCTTTTTCCTATCATTTTTCCCCTTACTTGGTTGTCCAAGTAAGTAGACAGAGAGTCTAGGGATATTCACAGCAGGCTAATTTTTGTTTCTGTAATAACAGCTTTTTTGCTTGTACAGCACCTAAAAATACAAACTCAAAGGTAGTTAAAGACTGTATAAAAGCACAGAAATTATGAAGTTCTGGAATACATGATCCTTCCTGGTTTGGTCTTGACAGTACTTAACATTGTTCTGTCTTGTAGGTTGAGCTCCTAGGCACTGTGGGAATGCAAAACGTTAATGCTAAAAAAAAAAAATTATTGTTCCCCCAGCAAATACTAGCTGACAGAAACTGACAACATATACTGTAAGAGAAAATATGGAAAAAAGAATTTCACTGTATCAGATATGTAATGAGCCAGCATATATAAAAGCACCAACACTTGATTTCAGACTAATTCCACACTATTCTTCATTTTCAACCAGCAATGGCATATGGTGCTACCAGCGGGGCTATTCATGGACGCTCATGAATATTTTCTGCAATTGTTCTGATATTCTGGCCATGAACTGACCTCACAATTTCAAGGAAACGCTTCTCTGAGCCTGCATAGCAGAGACAACCACAGTAAGAATGACTACAGCAAGAGCGGCCAAAGCTTTTTTTTGTTGTTCTTCAGCTTTTCCAATTACGGACACACATGCATAACAGGGCTGGATAGACGTTTGAGCTAGCTTTTGTAGTAATAACAATGCACGTGCCATGGTTTGCCAATTTTCAAAACAAGAAACACAAAATTTTACAAACCTATCAATTTGTTACACTTTCACCTTTCTGTGAAGAAAAGTTGAATGTTCAATTTTCAGCAGATTAAACAAAAAAATTATAAAAATGCTGTCCCAGATAAAACACAGCATCTCCCAAACAGAATACAATATCAAATATGTTTTGCTTTCTGAGAATATATACAAGCTCTATGTGCATTTGCCCACAAATACTATTCATTACATACAAATATATACATACATGTGCATATATACATATGTGTGTATGTATGTATGTGTGACTTTTTCACATTAAGAATCAAGGGTTTAGCAGTATGTTGATACAGCATTGAACTTTAAAACAAGATTGCAATGACAACAATACTATTATTCATTGCTGCCAGCAGTGAATCTACAAGAATAATGATTGCTATCCAATTTCTGATTGGAGGTATCAAGAATATCAGCTGTCCCAGAAAGGACTGTAGCTCAAAATATTCAGTCACTATAAAGAGGCAAGGTTGTGATTCTTCTGCCTTTATACTAAACACTGGATCATTTAAAGCATTTTTAATTCAACTGGCAAAGGTACTTTTATTACAGAATATTTTTAAGGGTGGGTTTGGGGTTTTTTTAGTTTTTATTTTAAGTTTCTTTTTAAGCACAGCCTCCAGTACAAATGAGTTGCTGCATTTCCAGAAAAAAAACATGTCAGCAGTAATGACGAGCTAGTCTCTTCTAAACCTGTTCTAAACCAAATGTCAAAGGCAGTAAGAGTAATTTAGGGTAATGAAATAGAACCTGATATGATCCATAAAGGTGGAAGATTCCTACTACAAAAAGAGAGAAAATATTTTTCTACAAACCATTCAGATGTGTAAGGTTGTTTATTAAAGTCTTTATTAGCAGAACTACAATTCAGTAAAAAACAGGGGAAGACAGGCAGTCAAACTAATCCACAACGTAAAGAAAGTGACGTAAAAAGATGTTGCATGCTTGTACATTTTGCTCTCTTAGCTTAGGGAATGGGACACAATAAACATCTCCAAATATTTGGAGGCCATAAACACCAAAATTCAAATAATTACTTAGTATTATACATAAAGTATATTGAAGAATAGGGGGATCACCCTAAGCAAAGTGGGAAAAGCTTCTTGACCATGAAATTTATACAAAACTGAAACAGCTTTCTTAACAGGGAGATCTGTTGCTCAAGTCATTTAAATTAGAATGCAAAGAGCACACGGAAATGCCCTAGAGGGAATGCTCTGCATTGGTTTGGCAATAAACCTGGTATGTCTTTCCGGCTATAATTTGTATGATTCCCTGGGTTTGGACCTAAACCACATGGGAACTCAAATCAAGAGTTCATGTAACTATTGTTTTTGACCGAGCCAAGTACCATATGGTGCAATACAAGCAAGCTGATGAACTGATGTAAAGCTAATGTTAAGTTATGGAGAGGCATGTACTCCTGTCAATATTTTGTCTAAAAAAAATCATGTAGAATCACTGGATATAAAACTAATTTAAGATAGAATACACTGGCAGGATCAAGGATTCTCGCAGGATGGCAGCATCAATTCAAAACCTTCTTTGTGTGTTAATCGCTTCAAGACCTTCTTCATGTTTCCATCACTGTGACAGAACCAGCCTTCAAACTACCTGCAAGTGGCCCTGTGGAGGCACACTAGAAAAAACAAGTGAGACTTCCGTGAGGTTGCATCCACGTTCTTAGTATTAAAATACTGGCTGCACTGTGTTTCTAAACAGAAGAAGCCTTCCAGGCCTCCACGGCATCACAGACTCAGCTATGACAGTACCATCTGTGGACTACTTCTTATTTTAGTATTTCTGCTTAAGTAAGAAGGGAAAGTCAGCCTTCCCTAGCTGTGTATTTCTCAGCTTCCATTTTCTCCTTATTAATAAAAGCAGGACACATAACTACAACCAGACAATTACTGAGTTTCCTAAATGAGTGACTTAAGGCAGGCCAAGGTCTCTGCTTTCTGATCCTGTCTTCCTCATCAATTATTTGTGAAAAAAATCAAAGGCAGGTGCACAAGACAAACTTGGGTACGTACACCCAAATGACATTGAGTAACAGCACTCAGAGCTGAAAAGATGCATTCAGAATTTTTCAGTCTTCTGTAATAACAATGCCACACGTGGTAGTCCTTAATACACAAAACCACCACACACTGTCAATGTGCACAAGTGTAATATTCTCTAGAGATCAGCAGAGATCCAGTCCTGAAAGAGGGCAATTTTTTATCTGTTTGTTATAAAATTTGCATCACCTTGTTTCATTTTTATGCAAGTTTTATTCCAGGATAAAATGGCACGATAAGGGAAAAAAAAATTTTGTTTTAAAAAGCAACTAGTTAAGTGATTTTTAAAACTGCCCTCGCCACTAAATAATAAAACCACTGTTAGGAATATGTTAGCATTTGGTGCAAAATTCTGTGGAAAGAATTAAGCCCCCAAGCTTTTACAGTTTCATAAAGAGTTTCTATATATAGGAAATTAAACTGAAATTTATGTCAGTTTGATAATGGCATCACTTAAAACCATAACAGTTAATTAACTAATTAACAACTTAATTAACTCAGCACTTAATTTACTTACTTGAGTTCATTTAAATTCCCCAGATGAGATTTAATGAACTTCTAGAATAATTTCTGACTAACCATGTGATGTATGTTTCTCTTATCTGGGAGATATTTCATGAAACTAAATGATTTAAGACAGAGCCCCGGAGTAAGTTTTCACTTCGCAGCCTACAACATGCCGAAACTTCGCAGCGGGGTACCGGCGGCAGGTGCACGCGCGGGGGACAGGGAAGTCGTAGCCCAGCAGAAAAGCTTCCTTTTGGGGGGGGGTAAGGGGGTAGCCAACAGAAGTGTTCCAGGAATTACCAGTCCTGCATTCACGTTTAGTTTTAATCCTTTTTTTTTCGACCGGCAGGCGTAACGGGACCCGCGCTTGTGAGTCTTTAGCCGGGAGTACACCAAGCTGTCCCAGCCCAAAAGCCTGGGTTCGCGCAGTTCCAGCAAAACCGGCGCGCGAGATGTCTCAGGATTCCAGCAAAACCAACACAGGAGAGTCGACACGAAGCTGCGTAAGCTAGAGCTAGGACGAACCTCAAGTTTTTTGAAGTCTTCGACCGAAAGCAGCGCTGGCTGGGCAAATACCTTTGAGGAGACAGAAGAAAGGCGGGAGGAAGCCTTGAAAAGCGGACATCCACCCACGCGGCGCCGTACCGCAACACACCTCCCAAACTTTTCTTTAACACAAGGTT